>NC_092227.1:45444915-45542415 GCF_036320965.1 Panulirus ornatus
TCAGACTTACCAGATTAAATACAACGCAACATTACAATCCTGAAGACTGATGTGAAATCTGCGACGGTGAGACGAGACTTAGGATTGTAGGTCATGGGACCTCCACTGTGAGGGCCTCGCCACTGGGCACCTTCCTTGCGATACTCTTTGATGGTTGGAGGAGCCAGATGATCTAAGGCTGCTAACTTGACCCGTTTCCTGGCTGTTGAGGAAGGTAGAAAATTTCAGCCAAATCTGCTACTTTCTTGTCATTTGTTGTGGCCGGTGAAATAGTGTGAGAATTTTGGTATTGTCCACCAACTTCTCCATGAAAGAGTACGATGTGGTGATTAAAAGAATTTGGTTGAGAGAAGTGAAGAGTGAGTGCTGAAGTGGTTTGGACATATGGAGAGAGTGAGTAAGTAGAGGCTGTCAAAGAGGATAAATGTGTCGGAAGTTGAGAGGACAAAGAGAGAAGGGGGAGACCAAATTGTAGATGGAAGGATGGAGTGAAAAAGATGTAAGTGATCGTGGCTTGAACATGCAGGAGGGAGAGAGGCTTGTATGGGCTGGAGTGGATTGGAGTGATGTGGTAAACATGGATGGAGGGCTGTCATTAGACTGAACCAGAGCATGTGAAGCGGCCTATAGAAACCATGGAAAGGTCTGTGGGGCCAGGATGTGGATAGGGAGCTGTGGCCTCGGTGCTTTATACATGATAACTAGATAATGCATGTGGGTGATTGCTGCCTTTCTTAGTCTGTTCCGGGCGACACTTCGCGGACGTGGGAAAATGCGATCAAGTAAGATAAAATATATAGGTGTTACCGAACTCATCGTGCATGTGGCTACGCCGCGCGTGAAGTTTCATCCTCGGTGAGGCTGTCATCGTCTGTTGGCGAAGGGGAGTACAGTTTCGTCGAGGAACTTCTCACTCCAAAGGAGGCCATCTACTTCTCTGGTACTGGAAGTAGCGCAGCCTTAAACAGCAGGAGCCCCTGTAAAGAAACACTTCACGTCGCTAAAGTTTAAACCAACATACCGCGTATACGCAAGGTTTCCAGAATAAGGCTATTTCCAGATTGCTTTTGTAATGGCGTATTTCATCAGCTTGTTTCCTGCGGTGGCTGTCAATTTTCTGTCTCAAACCCATCGACTGTAATAATGAGGTAACTACTTAGTATTGTAAGTCTCTCTTAAGTATCTTCAACATTTTCCAGATCCCTGACTGGAGGATATGAATGCACAAGATGACCTTTTCATCAAGTGTGATCGTGAGTGTGTATGGAAATACGAGGGCGAGAGATAAATCAGTCGTGTGATAATGAAGACGAAAGACAAGGTAATGGGAATGTATGGGGTAACCTGAGGAGATGTTACAAACGCTTGCTTTATTGGAGGAGAAAGTGGAGTAAGAAGGATTGTGATTTTGAAAGATTTTGTTCCCTATAAAGACAAATGCGTTTGAAGAGGGATTGCGATTTTGAGAGATTATCTTCCTGGAAGAGTGTGATTGTGACAAGCAGTGTTCCTGGGAGAGTGTGATTGTGACAAGCAGTGTTCCTGGAATAGTGTGATAGTGAAAAGCAGTGTTCCTGGAAGAGTGTGATAGTGAAAAGCAGTGTTCCTGGAATAGTGTGATAGTGACAAGCAGTGTTCCTGGAATAGTGTGATAGTGAAAAGCAGTGTTCCTGGAATAGTGTGATAGTGAAAAGCAGTGTTCCTGGAAGAGTGTGATAGTGAAAAGCAGTGTTCCTGGAAGAGTGTGATAGTGAAAAGCAGTGTTCCTGGAAGAGTGTGATAGTGAAAAGCAGTGTTCCTGGAATAGTGTGATAGTGAATAGCAGTGTTCCTGGAATAGTGTGATAGTGAAAAGCAGTGTTCCTGGAATAGTGTGATTGTGAAAAGATTATGTTCCTGGAAGAGTGTGATAGTGAAAAGCAGTGTTCCTGGAAGAGTGTGATTGTGAAAAGATTATGTTCCTGGAAGAGTGTGATTGTGAAAAGATTATGTTCCTGGAAGAGTGTGATTGTGAAAAGTAGTGTTCCTGAAAGAGTGTGATTGTGAAAAGTAGTGTTCGTGGATGAGCAGTGTATTAAAGATGATCGTTATTGTGAAAGATTGTGTGTGTGTGTGTGTATCTGGAAGGTGCTTCGTCGTAGGTGAATGTTATTGAATTTGATAAAATTGTGATCATGAGTGACAGTGTTCCTGAGAAGGATGAGACAGAATTGTGACCGAAAGATTCTCCTCTAAGATCGCGTCCCTGAAGGAGAATGTGTAAGAGAGGATTGTGGGTGTGAATAGATATGATCATGTTAAATTGATGTAATCATTGTGTTGTTAATTAGAGGAGTTAAACTAGCTAAATAGGCAAAGAAATATGTTTCACGGTTGCAGTTGATTAGAAAAGGCAGTGGAATGTTTTTTTTCCTTGCTTTGGTTGATAATTTACTTCTTCGCCTCTTACATATCCGACCAACGGTGATGTGTAGCCTTTGACGCTCTCTGTGGTCCAGAATTTAGGGTCTTTTCTGAAAAACTGGCTTAGTTGTGGTCATCCGTAATCTTCGTCTAAATGAGCCAGCACTTCAGTGGCTGTCAAGTGTCACTCCTTTGGTCGAGGTTGCTGTCTTTTCTCTCTACCTCACTCACATGTGGGCTCCTGGCACATATATCAATCAGCATCCCCCACATTATACATAACACGGCGCTCACACACTCCAGCGGTGAGCGCTACGCGCTAGCCCAATCTAATGGCAAAATCTCGTCGTATAGAAGTACACACAGAGAGACAGATACACGCAGACAGACAGACAGACAGACACACCCCGAGACACACACACACTCTCTCTCTCTCTCTCTCTCTCTCTCTCTCTCGCGCGCGCGCGCTATCATAAAGATGTATACTAAGGTGTCGATTATGTGTAATAGGTTGGTTATTCATATAAATAATGTGGAAACACACTCGCGTACTCACTGCCAATAAGAAAACATATCCCATCGAATGATTGACAGATTCCTTCCAATCAGAATCGTGGGCTGACTTGAGAGAGAGAGAGAGAGAGAGAGAGAGAGAGAGAGAGAGAGAGAGAGAGAGAGAGAGAGAGAGAGAGAGAGAGAGTTTTCTTTTTCACTTCATTTGGCAAGAAATTCCGGGAAATATGTCTTTTGAGTTTTACTCGTTCAGGTATAACCATCTCCCAGATCTTGGTTAAATATAGTCAATTTCAGATCTCCTTCAGTCAACTTTAATAATCAGTCCTGATCTCCTCCAGGCAGGTATACCAGTCCAGTTCTCAGACATAACCAGTCCAGATCTCCTTCAGTCAGGTATACCAGTCCAGTTCTCAGACATAACCAGTCCAGATCTCCTTCAGTCAGGTATACCTGTCCAGTTCTCTGACATAACCAGTCCAGATCTCCTTCAGTCAGGTATACCAGTCCAGTTCTCAGACATAACCAGTCCAGATCTCCTTCAGTCAGGTATACCAGTCCAGTTCTCAGACATAAGCAGTCCAGATCTCCTTCAGTCAGGTATACCAGTCCAGTTCTCAGACATAACCAGTCCAGATCTCCTCCAGTCAGGTATACCAGTCCAGTTCTCAGACATAACCAGTCCAGATCTCCTTCACTCAGGTACAACCAGGACCAGGTTTCCTCCCGGGCCTGATCACCTTCAGTCAACAGGTCGAGGAACTTCCTGACAGAAACCCATTTATCCATTCAGTACCGTCAGTGCCTCAGCTTGCGTCACTCCTGCTAGCGACCATCGGGGAAGACTACGTCTCCAGCAAGCACTGAAACCTCCGGGAACCTATCAGAACTTGGCCAGCTAATAATAAGAAATCTGATCATAAGAATACCAGCGACTGGGGGATTAGAAACAGCTGAGAAAGCGTCTAAGGAATTGGTTTTCTGTCATAAGTATTTGGACGAGACGTACTGAGGCGATTACTCCGGCTGTGGTTAATTAGCTTCGTTGATTAGATATTGATTGGGTAAGTCACCGGCAGTCTTGATTAGTCGTGGTGATGGTTGGGAAGGTTTGGGTGGGGGTGGCTGTGGGTGCGGTGGGTTGGCGTTTTTTTTTTTCCAATGTATCATATTCTATCTCCTTTTTTTTTGTGTTTGTGTCTCTGTTCCTTTCCCTGTGTCTATACCCGGCTTGATTAGCTCAAGGTCTTCCTATGAGGTGGTTGCCATGCTTCATCTTATGATAGTGATGATCAGTCTCGTGCGAATAACCAGAGTAATCAGTCTAGTGAGGCTCAAAAACATTAATTTTTATCAGTTTCTTTGCGTAACAAAATTTTTATTATCTATACTTCAGAGTGTTCATATCCTCTCTGCATTACACAGTTTGGATTACTCAACGTTTTCTTGCCAAGCTGGGCATCCGGTTGATGAACTTTTGCACATTAACATCGTATACGTCACAGGTTTTCTGCACTAACATTAACCCAAGACTCGTGGGTCAGGTGAGAAGTCTTGGGTCAGAGTCAAATAAAGAAAAAAATACCATTTTTGTAATTGTATAACGTTGTTCATCTTTTGCTTCCTAGTTAACTTCAGTCCTCCTTGCCCCTCTACGTTATCGTCTGTTCTCTTTCTGTGCTTCCATGTTGACTTTTGTTCTCTCTCTCTCCCCATTAACTCTCCTGCTCTCTCCCATTCAATTCCTTTTCGTTTCTCTTCACTGAATTTCGGTACGTTCATGTTCTCTCTCTCTCTCTCTCTCTCTCTCTCTCTCTCTCTCTCTCTCTCTCTCTCTCTCTCTCTCGTTCCGTAGATCCGACATAATCGTTGTTGATAAAAGACTACAGGTCAGATTCCATCATGACCCCAAAGCCGCATACGTATCAGTGTATGAGGTCAAGCTCTGGCATCACCCCACTCACTGCTACTCACCATTTGTGATGTTTTGACCCATCGTGACGTGTGTGTCATCCACAAGCAGCAGCAGTGGGCCACTGGATCCTTTCGAGGCTGTTTATGTCAGTAGAGGAAATCGCAGACATGAAGCTTAGCAGGGAAGAAGTAGGTAAACCTAGGTAGAAATGCCTGTAGACTGTCTTGACTACTGAGGAGCAAAGAGCGTTAGTCGTGGATATATTTATGCTTGTAGATGCATTCGTCTTGTCGCTTTCAGCTGCCAGTACCATCATTGTTTCGTCATTTCGTACGTATCAACTACTGCAATGAACGAAAAGTATATATATACTCCCGTCCCTCCTTCTTAGTAAGTGATGATAAGATTCCAGCTTCCAGACAGGCTGCAGTAAGCAAGACCGCTGGTACCTTGCCCGCCTGGAAACTTGACTTTAGTCCCTGGAAGTATGCGAGTACCAGAGTGGTCTGCTGCCCCTACTCTGGTACGAGTTTAAGAGCATGCGATACACCAACCGAAGTGTGTTGTACTTCAGCCATCCAGGAATGACCATCTCTAGAAGAGTTTGGGTGTCAGGAGAAGGTTCAGACCTGGGCAGATGGTTAACATGGCGAAGAAGATGATGGTTAGGTTTTGACATTTTAAATCCAGTCTGTCTGAGTCTCCTCCGTGGCGAGTATTATTCACTTAACAAACTTGAATGATCGTACAACATAGTAAATTATTCATTTCATTGGTGTTATCAGTCCCTGAAATGAAAACGTACATAATTGTTGAATATATTCTAAAGAGTTTGTTTATGATTCCTCCACTAGTGGTAGAGGTCAGTGGAGAGTCAGGCTCCGCAAAACATACAGTGAAAAATACACAGTTACGAGTCAGAAACGCGAGGATTCATTAAGATGAAGTGATCAATGCTTTGAATGAGACTTGTCACCCCTGTAGACGTTTGATTAGAATTTAAGATTATGAACTTAGAGCGCTGTTTTGAGTAACGTTGCTATAATTAGGAACAGAGGTGTTCATTGTGATTATTGTCATCATTTATTATTATTATTATTACTATTATTATTATTATTATCATTATTATTATTATTATTATTATTATTATTGTTATTATTATTATATCCATTATTATCATTATTATTATCCCTAGGGATAAAGGAGATAGAATACTTCCCATTTGACATGGAAGGCGACTAAGGATGGCGGAAACAAGGGGCCTAAAAATTGTCCACTCTCGTGTATCACTGTCCATATGAAGGACCAGAGCAGGGAGCCAAGGAGGGATTTTTTTTTCCTCTATGGCTCAGTCGTCTGGTCCTCGTGCTTGATGTTATCCTCCTCAAAGTAGAGATAGCTAACACGTATTATTATGAAAATAGAATTATTGTTATTATTATTATTATTATTATTATTATTATTATTATTATTATTATTTTTATTATTATTATTATTGTTATTATTATTATTCTTATTATTATTATTATTATTATTTTTATTGATATTATTATTATTGTTATTATTATTATTATTATTATTATTATTATTATTATTATTATTATTATTATTATCATTATTATTATCATTATTATTATTATTATTATTATTATTATTATCATTATTATTATTATTATTATTATCATTATTATTATTATTAATTATTAATTGTTATTATTATTATTATTATTATCATCATCATCATCCTCATCATCACCATCACCATCATCATCATCATCATCATCACCATCACCATCATCATCATCACCATCATTATCATCATCATCATCATCATCACCATCATCATCACCATCATTATCATCATCATCATCATCATCATCACCATCATCATCATCATCACCATCATTATCATCATCATCATCATCATCATCATCCTCATCATCACCATCACCATCATTATCATCATCATCATCACCATCATCATCATCATCATCATCATCATCATCATCATCATCATCATCACCATCATCATCACCATCATTATCATCATCATCATCATCATCATCATCATCATCATCACCATCACCATCATCATCATCACCATCATCATCATCATCATCATCATCATCATCATCACCATCACCATCATCATCATCACCATCATATCATCATCATCATCATCATCACATCACCATCATCATCATCACCATCATTATCATCATCATCATCATCATCATCACCATCATCATCACCATCATTATCATCATCATCATCACCATCATTATCATCATCATCATCACCATCATCATCACCATCATCATCATCATCATCATCATCATGAGAAGGTCCCCGTCACAGCGACACATTTATGACGAGGTTGACCTCTCACTGGCAGTGTTGCCACTTGCAAGAGGACGTTTTTGTTACCACAAAGGCAATATGTATCTCCAAATAACATGTTTTTTCCATGAATATGCTGGTAGCCTTTAAGGAAAATATAAAACTAAGATCCAAGGAGCTTTCGTGATATTTCACATCTTCAGGGACACAGATTGATGTATCCCTGAAGATGTGAACTACCATGAAAGCGCTCGTCTTTTCCTCTTTAATTTTCCTTGTGGCTGCCAGCACGTGTATGTTATGTCGTCTTTTAAGTGTACTTATTATGGTTCTCTGTGATGTACTACAGTATGATGTACTACATTATAGCTTTATGATGGTTAGGCTTCCGTGTTTGATCGGATACCAAAGTTTACTCTCGTGTGTATCTGAATATGGGAAAGACGTGAATTGATGATGTTACCGGGAAATGACGTTTCGGCTCGGGCCAGTCACCAGGGTAACCACAGCAGCGGGGACCCAACCACAGCAGCGAGGACCCAACCACAGCAGCGGGGACCCAACCACAGCAGCGGGGACCCAACCACAGCAGCGAGGACCCAACCACAGCAGCGGGGACCCAACCACAGCAGCGGGGACCCAACCACAGCAGCGAGGACCCAACCACAGCAACGAGGACCCAACGCCGCTAACTCTGTCATTGATCAGTTTTGGATTTTATTTTTTATATTGTCAGAGACGATGATTGGAGAGGATGTGTTTGACGTGGCTCAGCTGCCGGCTTCTGATCTCCATCTTGATGAGGGAGGAACTTTCCCCAACTTTCTTGCCTTCCTAAGAGGCTCAGCAAGTTGACGGGTAAAGAAGTTGATCTGCGTGGAGGCTACCGCCGTAGGAGGCGACACGGCCGACCCACGAGGGTGTTTGCCCCGACACGGAGCGTTGCGTCGTCGGCGTTAACCTGATAGAGATGGTGCTGAAGACGTCCGTGGGTCCTATCTAGAGCACCATAGGTCGGTGGCCTGGAGAAAACATGGACGACGTGTTTTCATGACAACGTCCGTTCCCTTTAAAAGAGATGGACGAATGGGCAAAGTGTGAGAATTGCTCCTGAGGGTGAGTGACGCGGCGCTACACGAATCGAGTAGCTGAGGCTCTGACCAGTTCATGAGATGCACAGGTTGAGGAGCTAAAGAGGAACAGTTGGCAACTTAGGCTGTCGAAGGGTTTCGGGGAACCGGGGTGATGACGCTGCTTCAGCCGAGGAGTTGAAACTCTGGAGGAGTTTTAAAGGGGAAAAGTTACGACTTTAAGCTGTTGGAGAGTTTGTTGTGCGTTGTGTCTCCCTTACAACTTTGTTGTTGAGTCTCGGGCTTGGCTGCGGACCCACCCAGCTGCTGGTGCCAGACTGGCTCGTATTGTGGAAGCTGGACTCTCTTCTGCCGTAGGTCTCGCTAGTTCAAGGGAAGAGGAGGATTTGGCTGGTTTCAGAACTCGCTAGAACATGACGTTTGCATCTCCGTTGCTCACTGTAACCATTTTGTCTCTTGCGTTTATGTGTTTACTTATTTTAGTTGTGTGTGTGTGTGTGTGTGTGTGTGTTTATGTGTGTGTGTGTATGCGTGTGTGTGTTTGTGTGTGTGTGTTTGTGTGTGTGTGTTTGCGTGTGTGTGTGTGTGTGTGTGTGTGTGTGTGGGTGGGTGTATGTGTGTGTGTGTGTGTGTGTGTGTGCGTGTGTGTGTGTGTGTGTTTGTGTGTGTGTGTGTGTGTGTGTGTGTGTGTGTGTGTGTGTGTGTGTGTGTGTGTGAGCGTTAGCGTGTGTGTTCCTGTATCTATCTTTCAGTGTATTTATCATCCTTCGTTTTATCTTTGTGTTACGCGTTAGTCCTACCATCGTCAAACCATCGCCATCGGTATGTTTAGGTAGGTAGATACCTCTCTCTCTCTCTCTCTCTCTCTCTCTCTCTCTCTCTCTCTCTCTCTCTCTCTCTCTCTCTCTCTCTCTCCTGGTTATGCTCGTGTGTGGCGTACATATTCTCCTTGTGTGCGCGTACATGAGTGCATGCTAAATATGGGTATACGTGTGTGATTATTTACTTGCAATTACCTATGTCTACAATACGGAGAAAGTTATACACTCGTGGGATCCTATCGCTTGAACTTCCTGTACCATCAAGTAGCTGTTAAACATTTGTCTGCCACCGGCATTTATAGTTTCTGATCCAACCCTCCATCACCCGTATGGTAAATCAACACTTCTTTACATCGTTTCTAACCAGTTAGTTGCTGTGGTGTTTGGCAACTCTCGTCCTGCATCTCGGCAACATCTGTTCGCTGTCAACGTCGTTAAGATTGATTAAGAAACTCTGAAGGCTTTAACCAGGTCATTCCTCTCGCTTGTCTTCTCCATGTTGGACGAATCTCTGGCCCTTAGTCCATCGCTGAAGCTCAGCTCGCACATTCAGGTACCATCTAAGCTGCTGTTCTACGAAGTCGCTCAATTTGATCTTTGTGCTTCTTCATGCGCTGTGACCAGACATTTGTCATAGTTTAGGATTAGTGAGATATACAGTGTGGATAGCTCGCCTAAGTTTCCTTATCTGTATTCTTAAATGTATGATACGTTTTTTCTTTCACTGATGCCCTGAAGTCGAGGTCTGGCGATAGGTTAGGTCTCTTTCACACATAGGTTCTTGCTGCTTATTTCCCGCTGAGGAGTGATCGCACTCTGGTCTTCCGTCACGCATACCATCCTCTGTATCTTTCACCGACCCGGATAGAAGTGTATCAGCCATTTATTAGAGCCACTTTGGATCGTGTCTAGGTCTCCTTGTAAGCTACTGCCGTCATTGTCATTATTTCTATGATGAATTGTCCTGATCCGCAAGCGTGTTCAGGTAACGGTCCAGGTCATCATCAACCACGGTACTTGCATGGAACGATAACACTGGTCTGCGTGATTTTAAAGGTCAAGAATATGTTTGCTGTTCTTAAATCAGCTTCTTATATTGGTTCCGAAAAACACATCCATTTTTCTCAATCAGGTCAAATTTTCAAATTAAATCGCTTTCAAAAAATGTTCATTTCCACTTTTATTGGCAGCGAGTGGATTCATCCAGTGGAATAATGTAACTGCTATATACATGCTGGCCTTGCAGGTTGTTCTTATAGATCTAAAGAAAGATACAAAATATGAAAATTAGCTAGTTAGGGAGGAATGGCCTCTTTAAGGACTTTCGCTTGTGCCTGGCAGACACCACATCCCTTTTTAAACACCAGTCGGCTAGGAAGTTGATGTCCCATCGGCCTTGATAGCGTTCCTCCATTACTTGGATGTCCTTATGAAAACTTTCCCTCTGCTCTTCACTGAAGCCACCACAATTCTTTGGAAAATAGTCCAGATAAGATGCGGGGAAGTGCATTTTTACTGACACGTGTGCACCTAGTCTTGAGACTTCTACTGGATGAATCAATAGAAAGTCTCCATTCTTTAGAGTCATACTTCAAACCCATTGATTTAGTCAGGTCAGTCATGTTGTTGCAGTAGACCAACGAAGATGCCTTATCAAATAAATAGAATTTTCGGAACTCTTTCTCGCGGTCTCTATACCAAAAGAACGTTGTACTCGATGCCAGTAGACGTTTCTCCCGAAGGCGCGAACCCTAACAGCTGAGCAGACTCCTTGGACAGGTGCAAGTCTCGTGTCAGATCATTGAGCTCAGCTTGGCTCAGTGGCACTGGTTGGTCCTCCTCTCCTGGCTCGAATGTACCAGATTTATCTTCATCGGTCGAATCTCCAGCCTCGGATTCGGACGACGAATTCCATGTTGACATCAAGTTCAGGAACAGGACACACCTGGACCATGGAGGGGACGGATTTTATTGTTGATGGAACATCTGTATAATGAACATGACGACGCTTATGCTTGCAACTGATGCCGCGCAGATGTGTCATGCAGAAATAACAGTCTGTGGTATGATCTTTCCCTTCCCTCCACACCATCGCAACACCAAATGGCATACTCTTCTTGTTCCTCCAATTCACTAGGTTTGTAACACATGTTTTGCAACAGATATGAGGAGCAAATGGTTTATCTTGGTCACTTAGTCTTACTCCAAAGTAAGCGTGATATGACTTCTTCACAAAATGTGTAATTCTTGTTCGATTGTCTTAAGGAATCACCTTTCCACAGACATAACAGAATCTGTCAAGCTGGTTCTTACTCTTTGGATTCATTATAGTATCAATTTAGAAATGAAATGAAGCAAAATGGGTTATTTTGAAGGCCGCCGTGACAAGTTAGGACAAAACCATCATTCATAAAGGCCAGATCAGTAATACCAATCGAGACATATCAGTACCTTTTCAAATCTAGCATATCTGAAAAAAAAAAAAACGTGACCCTGATTGAGAAAAACGGGGTTTATTTCTTAATTAAGCATTCAAAAATTATCCTAAATCAGTTGAAAAAACTTTGACCTTTGAAAAAAATTCTGAAACGCCGGCTTGTGTAATATCACTGGAGCCCAAGACCGAACTCTGGGAGAACCTCGCTGGTGATCGCACCTCAAAACTGCGTCTTTGTAGTCCTTCCACTGCGGTCATATTCTATATATTGGAGGAGTCCATCCCTTTTATCCTTCTTGTAGCATTAGATTCTCAGTCAACGTTCGATGGAGTCTATTGTCAAAGTCTTTCTGGAAGTCCAGGAATACGGTGTGTGTGTGTGTGTGTGTGTGTGTGTGTTTGTGTGTGTGTGTGTGTGTGTGTGTGTGTGTGTGTGTGTGTGTGTGTGTGTGTGCAAAGATGAAATATAAACCCAGATGAACAAAACGCTAAAGAATATGAACATAAAGATCTTCTGTTCTTAAAACCAATTGAATCGATGACTTGAGAGCTTTTTAAATCTCCTGGATTCCACTTGGGAAAGAGGATTAGATCACATCAATTCCATCCCAGTGAGAAAGATCACTAACTACGTTAATTACCCTGGTGATTGCGATGAATGAACCCGGGGCACAAAAGAACTCAATTACCGAAGTCGGCAGCGCTGTGACACATCAAGTATGCAATAATCTATCTCATTAAACCCTCTGGGTCGCCGGTCTCCTTCCTCAGAAACATCAGTAGAGCACAGATATTGACGTACAGCACAGTCTTCTGTGAGTTATGTGGACCGATTGGTAAAGTCACGTGTCCACAATTGCCGTCGAGAAGTGGTAATCTCTGTGGGTAATGTGAGAGAGAGAGAGAGAGAGAGAGAGAGAGAGAGAGAGAGAGAGAGAGAGAGAGAGAGAGAGAGAGAGAATTATGTTTTATATGTTTGCTTGTTTATATACTTGGGGAAGGTTGTGTTACAATGATAGGACACCATCCATATCTTGAACATTCTCTCTCACAACTTTTTTGCATTTCTTTATCATGTCTTCATTCACCACATCTTCATTCATTTCATTCCGGTCATCCATCACTCGTGCACTATAAAAGAACTTCAGATCTTTCTTGACAAGTTAATCTCTTAGTGTCACGTTATGTTCCCTGAGTGTTCTGTCCCTCTATCTCTTGTGGAGTTGTTGGCTGTGAACATCATCGATCCGTTTTGAAAACTTGAAATGTTGTGGTCAGGTCACTCTTCGCTCTTCTCTCTCTCTCTCTCTCTCTCTCTCTCTCTCTCTCTCTCTCTCTCTCTCTCTCTCTCTCTCTCTCTCTCTCTCTCTCACTCTCTTCCAAAGTGGGCAAATTTAAGTCCTTAAGCTTCTCCTAGTAAATCGTCTTTCTTAATTCTGGTACCATCTTTATTGCTGTCATCTGGGCCTTGTGTGCATGTGTTTGTTTGTGTGTGTGTGTGTGTGTGTGTGTGTGTGTGTGTGTGTGTGTGTGTGTGTGTGTGACAGGTGGACCCAGCAGGAGGAGGAGGATCTCGTGGTAATGCGTTGATTAGCTTGTACCATTGTCTGCATTTGTAACCTAGTGAAGCTACTGTCCTGAATTTGCATATGAGCTTCATGTAGGATATGCCGGCGGCTTGGAATGTTGTACTCGACCCCTTGAGCACGACGGCACCACCTTTGTGTATGATGGCGTGACCTTTGACCTTACCAAAAGGTTCAAGTTAAAGGTCAAACCACAGTACCTCTTATATTTGCCAAATACGTTATGTTACATCAGTCTATCTATCTGTGTATCTATATATCTACCTAGAATATATATATATATATATATATATATATATATATATATATATATATATATATATATATATATATATATATATATATATATTTCTTTCTTTTCTGTCTAGCTGTTCGCCATTTCCCGCATTAGCAAGGTAGCGTTAAGAAGAGAGGACTGGGCATCTGAGGGAATATCCTCACCTGGCCCCCTTCTCTGTTCCATCTTTTGGAAAAGTAAAAAAAAAGGGGGGGGAGGATTTCCAGGCCCCCCCCCCTTAGTCGCCTTGTACGACACGCAGGGACTACGTGGGAAATATTCTTTCTCCCCTATCCCCAGGGATATATATATATATATATATATATATATATATATATATATATATATATATATATATATATATATATATATATATATATATATATAATATAATTCTTTACTCTTGATCGCCGTTTTTTGCGTTAGCGAGGTAGCGCCGGCAACAGAGTAAGAATGACCACATGACAGCTGTCACATGTCTAGCGATGTATCGTCGTGAACAAACGATCGGTGGCCACATCCGCACGCCTGCAGACCACAGCCTCCCATCCGCTGCACATTGTACTCCGTGTTTGATCCTGAGCACCTTGTATGCACTCTGGTTCAGCCGACCACACCTCGTTCCTCACTCTCCCTCCCCCACGTGCTACATAAATCTTATCCAGTGCCCACTTATCTCCACTTACGCCCAGATACGTTGATCGTCCCACCTCCTCCAGGTACTCAAAGTATAATCATGCGTTCAAAACATCCCTGAGTCAACCCCTTGCTGCACCCTGATTTTTCTCACGTTTGCTATCATCTTTCACACTCACTCCCAGATTATCATCAGCTTCTGTATTTTCTCTCTCAAGTCTGCCACCAAACATACAGTATGTTGTATGTAAAAAGCAAGTGATTCGCCTCCCATGCTCCTTCCCAGCATACTGTAAATCCTCCCCTCGCTCAAGCCTCTCTCATTTACCTCACCACCGTCATGATGGCATCACACATGCTAGATTGCGATTCACTAACTGTCTTTCCGCGCACACACGCCTTAATCTCCCTTTAAAAACTCCTCATTGCATTTAGTAGTGTTCCATCCGCTTCGCATATTCGTAGTGCCGTCTACAAGATCTTTATCACCTCTCTTGTTTGCTTTCTGTTGTCCCACAGATGCCTCATATGATTCACTATCTTTTTTCCTAGTATTTCTCCCACACGTTCCTCAAAGCAGTCACCTGAATTACATGCTTTCTGCCATTTCTAAAGGCATATTTCTCCTCCCCAGTCGTATATTTTGTGCTTGTCACCTCCCTTTCAACATCACTCTCCCATATATCCTACTGAGTATGCTAGTGATTTGAACATTTATGGTCGTCCCTATTGTTTTCATACAAGGGCACTACACATGCATCTTGCCAGCCATCATGTGCCTTATCTTGGGTCATACAAACGAAGTAATCGCTTGATTTAACAATCGTTAGATGCTTTGTACGTGCCACCACCTTTTCAGTAACCACTCTCCCATATATCGTACTGGATATTCTCAACATAGCTACACCCTTGTGATATAAACATTGATGTTTGGCCTCCTTGTGTGTGTACAAGGCCACAAGACATTGTTCCTCACTCCATCACTCGCTACCCTTCCTCGAACGTCCATATCCCACTTCCACACATTTTCTCCACACATTTAAGTCCTGCATTCCTAAATACTTTCCACTGTTTTCATGCTAACTTTAGTTTCATTGCTTTCACCCTTCTCACTCAATCAGTTTTTCGTTCCATGTCTGAATACAAAGCACTTTTCTAAGCTCACTCACTATCACAACTTCTTTCACGCGTGTGTCATTTCCTCTTTTCCTGAACCCACCACAAACTTTTACACTCGCTTTTAGCAATGAACGATCGATGTAGCACCTACCACCCTTTTCAGCACATTTATTTCCAACATACTTCCCATTATACGTCTGTCACGTCGCACATAATCTAGTAATACCCTTCATACCTGAACTTTATTCATCCACATACTCGTACCTTCTTTTTTTCTATCTTATCTTCCCAGTCTACACCATTCCTCACTCACTGTGTAAACCATAATACTGTATGAGTTGCTCATACATTAAGGTTAGTGTAAGACGTTTAGAATTCTTCATTTGGTTAATAACCCCAGTATAGTGCAAGGGTTAAGCCTGCGGTTTTATTTCTGTTTATTTTGGTTATAACTCAGATTACTGGTACTGGTCTTGTTTACCCAGCTTCTCCAGACCCAGACTTCTGTTTGTTGATATTGTGATAGTCGTCGTCTTCTTCTTATAATCAGTGTGGCTGAAGTTGGGTCGAGTGGATTTGCTTGTTAACCGCAAGTGCTTGAAGTGAAGAGCCTCAAATTTTAATGTGTCATTGTATCAAGGTAATGCGTCGTTGTTGACAGACTTTTGACTGTGTTAGGAAAGTGAGTGCAGGAGGAGATGGGAGGGTGTGTTGGACCTGCTGTGGCCACTGGGAGAGTGATTGTGTTGGTGGGGCGGGGGAAGGAGTGCTGGAGTGGTGGGAGGGTACATTGGCGCTTATTTGGGTAGCAGGAGACAGAGGGTGTATTACGGAGACGAGAGAGGGAGTGGTTCTGGGAACGAGAGTTCAGATTTCAGAATCTGAAAATATAAGAATTGGACTCCAAATCTACCTTACGACCTGTGTGTGTGGTTGCGCTTCTGTGATTAGAGGGGAATCAGCTGCAAGTGAGAGGGTAACTTCTGAACTTAGAGAGAGAGAGAGAGAGAGAGAGAGAGAGAGAGAGAGAGAGAGAGAGAGAGAGAGAGTTGAGGTAAAATCAGGAAAAGGGATGAGGAGAACAGTGGAAGAAAATGGGGAGCGCAAGAGAGAGGAATGAACGGATAAGTATTTGACTAATTGGTAATTCGTTTATTAATGATTGGTGAATACATAGTCAATCGGCGTTGGATTGAGGGGCTAGTCCAATTATAGTGAGAGGTTCGTGTGGGAGTACGGAAGATGTGAGAAGAATTGAAGATGAACCATTGAAATTAGAGAAAGGCGAGTCATGGAGGTCAGGAGAAGAGAGAGAGAAATGTTCGGTGCCATACGAGAAACTTTGGGGGTAAAATAAAGGAAGGATTTTAGACTTGCGAGTTTATGAGAGATTCAGGGAGTGAAATATGATAACCAGAACAGTGAGGGATTAAAGGAATCAGTGTTTATAGTGAGGGGGAACTATGGCTCATAGGCTGATGCACCAACGTATGAGTCACCTTGAATCTACCAGATTCGTCGTCTTCGCGCTCGTCTCTGGTGAAACGTTTCCAAAGATGAGATATTCTCCTCCTGCCTAGCCAGCCTCAGGGGAGTGAACACACCAATTTGATTTTCAGAAAATTGTCATCAGTTCCTTCCACTTGCCACCCTCCCCTATTTTCCATCTCGCTGCTCCTATTCTGTATGTCATCTTCTATTCATCGATCTCAGTCTCCATTATCGGATTTCGGTGTTTCTCCCATTCCTTCTTTCTCCCACAAACTAGTGTGCACGTTTTTCTAAGTATCCATTTACTTATCGTCTGCCATCTCTTGTGTCTTCCCCATAACCCCATCCAGCTCAGGCGAATCAGATCATCTGAGCTTCTCCTCAGAACCTTCTCTAACTCAGCCACCGGTTCGTGTGCGACTCTGAGTGCATTATCATGCTGGGGTGGTGCGGGAAAACTTGGGAGAGTGTCTCGCTGGTGTGGCCTGAGAGAGAGAGAGGGAGGGAGGGTCGGGCCCTCTCCCCTGGCTTGTGTTACCTTCATGACCAGTATCATGATGAAGCAGCCGGGTTGTTCTTAGTGATGACTGAGGCATTTGTGAGATGGATTGCATAGTTAGTCTAGGATATTGACTGATGGTATCGTAATACTGATAATGATGATAATGAATAATGATGAAATAATGATAATGATGGTACGGTAATCATGAATATGATGATTATATCTAATGATAATTATGATAGTTCATGCTCACGTTAGATGCTTTTTCGCCATTCCCCGCGTTAACAAGGTAACACCAGGAACAAACGTTTGCTCGCATCCATTCTCGCACTCTCATGTAAAATTGACCAAAATTATAGTCCCCACTGAATTGTCAGACACACAAACCGTTCCAGGTTTTATCTGAGTGTTTCGTAAGCTTTTTTCTTCAGCCCATTGGCAACACATTTCCCCCTGTATATCACACGCCCCCAGTTCGCCCTATCCCATGCACGCCTTACACCCTCTTGCAAGTTTAATTCTTTTAATAACATCTCTTACCCCATCCTTCCATCTTTTTATCTGTCTCCCACCTCCTCCTTGTTCTCTCCACTTATGGTACGTATACCATCTTAGTCAGTCACTCGTCACTCATCAAATCATTTCAGCACACCCTTTTCAGTTCTTTCAACCACACCTTACCCTGCCATTTTTTACTCATTCTATATTGTTCTCTAGAATCTGATTTCTAACACGTCCACCCTCTTCAGTACTTTCTACTTAAGGGCCTGCACCTCGCAGCCATACAGCATCTGAATTACTACACCATCGAACGTACCCATCTTTCAACACACTCTTCACCGCACCCAAAACCTTTGCCTCCCTACCCACCTTATGGTTCACTTAAGCTACCATAGTTCCATCCACTGCTGCGTCCTCTCTCAGGGAATCCCTCCAGCTTCACTGCGTTTAAACTCTCTCAAATCAGCCTGTCTCTTCTTCCTGCTTGACCTCAATACCTTACTTTAATTCACATTAGCTCTCAACTTTCTCTTTTTACACAGTCTTCCAAACTCGGACACCAATGTATGCAGTTTCTCATTGAAGTTTGCCACCAGAGCCGTGCCATCTGCAAACTGAAACCGATTCGCCTCCTTGTCCCTCCCCCACCCCTTACTAAGACTCGCATTTGCATCCCTCCACTCCCAATCCATGTACAGTTTAAAAAGCGGTGGTAACATGCACACATTCCAGATATACACCCACATTCCCCGGAGCCAGTCACCCTCCTCTTCTTAGGCACACGCCTTACTCTTTTGATGAAAACGCCATATTGCTCTGAGTAATTTTCTTTCCTTGCCATAAATCTGTATCACCTTACACAAAACATCACTGTCAGTCCTATCATACGCTTCCTCCAGATCCAGAAATATCACATTCACACACCCTTCCTCACATTTCCTCCCTCATCCTGCCTTTCGCATGCTGCACATTTCCCCCGTACATCTAAAAGCAGCTTCCCTTATCTGCCTTCCATTCCTGAGAGAGTCCCTTGATTTCGTTGACTCTCATATTTTACCATTGATTATATAATCTCTCCTAGTATCCCCTCACACATAATCTCTCCTAGTATCTCTTGACACAAGCCTCTTTCCAAGCTCACTCACTTTCATCAACCTTTTCTCGCTCATTTCATTTTTTCTTTAACTAAAGGCTCTACAAACTCTTATCCTCGCCTTAGCCAAATGGAGGGCCGACATCCCACCAGCTGCTCCTTCTCAGCACATTTACATCAAAGAGTTTATCTTTAGCACGCTTATCAATTAGGATATATTTCAATTATGCCTGCATACCATTAACCCCGCTCACCAGCGTATACTAACGCATGTCTATATTTGAATACTAGGTATTCCCAATCACCAGTTCATTTTAGCATACCGTTCCACAAATTGTTTGCTATTATCGTTCACCCTTGCTACCCCCACGCCCTTCAGGTATGCCCTCAGCTGCCATATCACCCACTCTTACATTCAAATCACTTATCATTAAAACTCAGTCCCTCGCACCAAATTGCTGAGGCTCTCTCGCAGTTCCTCCCAAAACACTCGTCTTCCATCCTCACTTTCCTCGCTACCATGTGTATATCGCTAAAAGTGACCCATCTCTCACATCCACCCACATCATTATGGCACTCACGTTCTCACACTCTTGCACACATTTCCACAACTCATTTCAGCAGAACTGCCCGCCCATTCCTTTGTTCTCGCCCGCACAACGTCTTATTTTGCCCCAGAGACATTCGCAAACTGTTCCTTCCTCTCCCCCTTGAGCTTAGTTTCACCGAGAGCCAAAACATCGAGGTCTCACCCCTCAGCATTAAAGCTATCTCTCCCATCATCTCGTCCTAGCGACATCTACGGTTACTGGGATGCCCCGACCTGAGCCGTCGAGGGGGAGCACCAGCTTATCTTATTTGGCTCCATCTTTTGTTCCTACTTTTAGAGAACGAAACTCGAGGAAGGGAGGGTTTCCATCCAGTGATATATATATATATATATATATATATATATATATATATATATATATATATATATATATATATATATATATATATATATATTATCCCTGGGGATAGGGGAGAAAGAATACTTCCCACGTATTCCCTGCGTGTCGTAGAAGGCGACTAAAAGGGAAGGGAGCGGGGGGCTGGAAATCCTCCCCTCTCGTTTTTAATTTTCCAAAAGAAGGAACGGAGAAGGGGGCCAAGTGAGGATAATCCCTCAAAGGCTCAGTCCTCTGTTCTTAACGCTACCTCGCTAGCGCGGGAAGTGGCGAATAGTATGAAAAAAAAAAAAAAAAGAATATATATATTTTTTTTTTTTTTTTTTTTTTTTGCCGCTGTCTCCCGCGTTTGCGAGGTAGCGCAAGGAAACAGACGAAAGAAATGGCCCAACCCACCCCCATACACATGTATATACATACGTCCACACACGCAAATATACATACCTACACAGCTTTCCATGGTTCACCCCAGACGCTTCACATGCCCTGATTCAATCCACTGACAGCACGTCAACCCCGGTATACCACATCGATCCAATTCACTCTATTCCTTGCCCTCCTTTCACCCTCCTGCATGTTCAGACCCCGATCACACAAAATCTTTTTCACTCCATCTTTCCACCTCCAATTTGGTCTCCCACTTCTCCTCGTTCCCTCCACCTCCGACACATATATCCTCTTGGTCAATCTTTCCTCACTCATTCTCTCCATGTGCCCAAACCATTTCAAAACACCCTCTTCTGCTCTCTCAACCACGCTCTTTTTATTTCCACACATCTCTCTTACCCTTACGTTACTTACTCGATCAAACTACCTCACACCACACATTGTCCTCAAACATTTCATTTCCAGCACATCCATCCTCCTGCGCACAACTCTATCCATAGCCCACGCCTCGCAACCATACAACATTGTTGGAACCACTATTCCTTCAAACATACCCATTTTTGCTTTCCGAGATAATGTTCTCGACTTCCACACATTCTTCAAGGCTCCCAGGATTTTCGCCCCCTCCCCCACCCTATGATCTACTTCCGCTTCCATGGTTCCATCCGCTGGCAGATCCACTCCCAGATATCTAAAACACTTTACTTCCTCCAGTTTTTCTCCATTCAAACTTACCTCCCAATTGACTTGACCCTCAACCCTACTGTACCTAATCACCTTGCTCTTATTCACATTTACTCTTAACTTTCTTCTTCCACACACTTTACCAAACTCAGTCACCAGCTTCTGCAGTTTCTCACATGAATCAGCCACCAGCGCTGTATCATCAGCGAACAACAACTGACTCACTTCCCAAGCTCTCTCATCCCCAACAGACTTCATACTTGCCCCTCTTTCTAAAACTCTTGCATTTACCTCCCTAACAACCCCATCCATAAACAAATTAAACAACCATGGAGACATCACACACCCCTGCCGCAAACCTACATTTACTGAGAACCAATCACTTTCCTCTCTTCCTACACGTACACATGCCTTACATCCCCGATAAAAACTTTTCACTGCTTCTAACAACTTTCCTCCCACACCATATATTCTTAATACCTTCCAAAGAGCATCTCTATCAACTCTATCATATGCCTTCTACAGATCCATAAATGCTACATACAAATCCATTTGCTTTTCTAAGTATTTCTCACATCCATTCTTATATATTTACTATTCGCCATATCCTGCGTTACCGAGATGGCGATAAGAACAGAGGTCTGAGCCTATGAGGGAAATTCTTACTTGGCCTCCTTCTCTGTTCTTTCTTTTGAAAAATTAAAAGCGAGAGGGGATGATTTCCAGCCTCCCGCTCCCTCCCCTTTTAGTCGCCTTCTACGACACGCAGGGAATACATGAAAAGTATTCTTTTTCTCTTATCCCCAGGATATATATTTATTTTTTTTATTATAATTTGTCGCTGTCTCCCGCGTTAGCAAGGTAGCGCAAGGAAACAGACGAAAGAATGGCCCAACCCACCCAAATACACATGTATATACATACACGTCCACACACAGCACATATACATACCTATACATCTCAACGTATACATATATATACACACAGACATATAAACATATATACACGTGTACATAATTCATACTGCCTGCCCTTATTCATTCCCGTTGCCACCCCGCCACACATGAAATGACAACACCCTCCCCCCGTATATGCGCAAGGTATCGCTACGAAAAGACAACAAAGGCCACATTCGTTCACACTCAGTGTCTAGCTGTCATGTATAATGCACCGAAACCACAGCTTCCTTTCCACATGTGGCCCCACAAAACTTTCCATGATTTACCCCAGACGCTTCACATTCCCTGGTTCAGTCCATTGACAGGACGTCGACCCCGGTATACCACATCATTCCAATTCGCTCTATTTCTTGCACGCCTTTCACCCTCCTGCATGTTCAGACCCCGATCACTCAAAATATTTTTCACTCCATCTTTCCACCTCCAATTTGGTCTCCCACTTCTCCTCGTTCCCTCCACCTCTGACACATATTTCCTCTTGGTCAGTCTTTCCTCATTCATTCTCTCCATGTGACCAAACCATTTCAAAACACCCTATTCTGCTCTCTCAACTACATTCTTTTTATTACCACACATCTCTCTTACTCTTTCATTACTTACTCGATCAAACCACCTCGCACCACATATTGTCCTCAAACATCTCATTTCCAGCACATCCACCCTCCTCCGCACAACTCTATAGCCCACGCCTCGCAACCATATTACATTATTGGAAACACTATTCCTACAAACATACCCATTTTTGTTTTCCACACATTCTTCAAAACTCAGAACTTTCGCCCCCCCTCCTCCACCCTATGATTCACTTTTGCTTCCATGGTTCCATCCGCTGCCAAATCCACTCCCAGATATCTAAAACACATCACTTCCTCCAGTTTTTCTCCATTCAAACTTACCTCCCAACTGACTTGTCCCTCAACCCTACTGTACCTAATAACCTTGCTGTTATTCACATTTACTCTCAGCTTTCTTCTTTCACACACTTTACCAAACTCAGTCAGCAGCCTCTGCAGTTTCTCACCCGAATCAGCCACCAGCGCTGTATCATCAGCGAAAAACAACTGACTCACTTCCCAAGTTCTCTCATCCACAACAGACTGCATACTTGCCCTCTTTCCAAAACTCTTGCATTCTCCTCCCTAACAACCCCATCCATGAACAAATTAAACAACCATGGAGACATCACGCACCCCTGCCGTAAACCAACATTCACTGAGAACCAGTCACTTTCCTCTCTTCCTACACGTACTCATGTCTTACATCCTCGATAAAAACTTTTCACTGCTTCTAGCAACTTACCTCCCACACTATATATTATTAATACCTTCCACAGAGCATCTCTATCAACTCTATCATATGCCTTCTCCAATTCCATAAATGCTATATACAAGTTCATTTGTTTTTCTAAGTATTTCTCACATACATTCTTCAAAGCAAACACCTGATCCACACATCCTCTACCACTTCTGAAACCACACTGCTCTTCCCCAATCTGATGCTCTGTACATGCCTTCACCCTCTCAATCAATACTCTCCCATATGATTTCCCAGGAATACTCAACAAACTTGTACCTCTGTAATTTGAGCACTCACTCTTATCCCCTATGCCTTTGTACAATGGCACTATGAAAGCATTCCGCCAGTCCTCAGGCACCTCACGATGAGTCATACATACATTAAATAACCTTACCAACCAGTCAACAATACAGTCACCCCCTTTTTAAATATATTCCACTGCAATACCATCCAAACCCGCTGCCTTGCCAGTTTTCATGTTCCGCGAAGCTTTTACTACCTCTTCTCTGTTTACCAAATCATTTTCCCTAACCCTCTCACTTTGTACACCACCTCGACCAAAACAACCCTATATATTCCCACTCTATCATCAAACACATTCAACAAACCTTCAAAATACTCACTCCATCTTTTTCTCACAGCAACACTAATTTTTATCACCTCCCCATTAGCCCCCTTCACTGATGTTCCCATTTGTTCCCTTGTCTTACGCACTTTATTTACCTCCTTCCAAAACATCTTTTTATCCTCCCTAAAATTTAATGTTACTCTCTCACCCCAACTCTCATTTGCCCTCTTTTTCGCCTCTTGCACCTTTCTTTTGACCTCCTGCTTCTTTCTTTTATACATCTCCCAGACATTTGCATTATTTCCTTGCAATATCGTCCAAATGTCTCTCTCTTCTCTTTCACATATAATCTTGCTTCTTCATCCCAACACTCACTACCCTTTCTAATCTGCCCACCTCCCACGCTTCTCATGCCACAAGCATCTTTTGCACAAGCCAAATCTGCTTCCTTAAATACGTCCCATTCCTCCCTCACTCTCCTTACGTCCTTTGTTCTCACCTTTTTCCATTCTGTACTCAGTCTCTCTTGGTACTTCCTCACACAAATCTCCTTCCCAAGCTCACTTACTCTCACCACTCTCTTCACCCCAACATTCTTTCTTCTTTTCTGAAGACCTCTGCAAATCTTCACCTTCGCCTCCACGAGATAATGATCAGACATCCCTCCAGTTGCACCTCTCAGCACATTAACATCCAAATGTTTCTCTTTCGCGCGCCTCTCAATTAACACGTAATCCAATAGTCCAATATATATATATATATGAGAGAGCTTGGGAAGTGAGTCAGTTGTTGTTCGCTGATGATACAGCGCTGGTGGCTGATTCATGTGAGAAACTGCAGAAGCTGGTGACTGAGTTTGGTAAAGTGTGTGGAAGAAGAAAGTTAGGAGTAAATATGAATAAGAGCAAGGTTATTAGGTACAGTAGGGTTGAGGGTCAAGTCAATTGGGAGGTGAGTTTGAATGGAGAAAAGCTGGAGGAAGTGAAGTGTTTTAGATATCTGGGAGTGGATCTGGCAGCGGATGGAACCATGGAAGCGGAAGTGGATCATAGGGTGGGGGAGGGGGCGAAAATCCTGGGAGCCTTGAAGAATGTGTGGAAGTCGAGAACATTATCTCGGAAAGCAAAAATGGGTATGTTTGAAGGAATAGTGGTTCCAACAATGTTGTATGGTTGCGAGGCGTGGGCTATGGATAGAGTTGTGCGCAGGAGGATGGATGTGCTGGAAATGAGATGTTTGAGGACAATGTGTGGTGTGAGGTGGTTTGATCGAGTGAGTAACGTAAGGGTAAGAGAGATGTGTGGAAATAAAAAGAGCATGGTTGAGAGAGCAGAAGAGGGTGTTTTGAAGTGGTTTGGGCACATGGAGAGGATGAGTGAGGAAAGATTGACCAAGAGGATATATGTGTCGGAGGTGGAGGGAACAAGGAGAAGAGGGAGACCAAATTGGAGGTGGAAAGATGGAGTGAAAAAGATTTTGTGTGATCGGGGCCTGAACATGCAGGAGGGTGAAAGGAGGGCAAGGAATAGAGTGAATTGGAGCGATGTGGTATACCGGGGTTGACGTGCTGTCAGTGGATTGAAGCAGGGCATGTGAAGCGTCTGGGGTAAACCATGGAAAGCTGTGTAGGTATGTATATTTGCGTGTGTGGACGTATGTATATACATGTGTATGGGGGGGGGTTGGGCCATTTCTTTCGTCTGTTTCCTTGCGCTACCTCGCAAACGCGGGAGACAGCGACAAAGTATAAAAAAAAAATATATATATATATATATATATATATATATATATATATATATATATATATTTTCATGCAAATATAGTATCTAGGTACATGTAAATCAAATAGGAAATAAAGGTTGGCTTGATTAAATTTCTGGCCTTGCATGCAGGAACGCTGGAATAGATTTGTCGTATATTCTGTTGCTATAGAAGTTACGCATACAAAACCTGTATTACGAGAATTGCATCATGGCGAATGGCGAGACCTTCCAGGACATATATTTATTATGCATGTTATGCAATTGATTATCATCATGAAATTAGGAACCCAGTGGTAAAATGTATGTATTTTATGACCACTATGTATTTGTGTCCGACTTATACACGGGTAACATATGACTGCTGTACGATACTTTTAGCATGGCATCTGGCGCCGGACACCTGTAGACGACACGCATTCATGAGTAATTTCTAAGGGTTTTTGACTGCCTCATGACACCCCTGGGTTAGTTAGTGTAGCTAGGGATGAAGATAATTGCTTGGTTTATTTGAGTTGGACGAAAACCCTGTCGGAGCAGCATACAAATAAACTCTTAGAGAGCATTAGAATTATATTTACAACAGTTCTTTATTTTCTGACGTGTGTGTGTGTGTGTGTGTGTGTGTGTGTGTGAGTGCGTTGAAATTATATCCTCGACTCCACAAGTTGAGTAGGGGGACTGGAATCGGGCGTGGGGGTCCTGGGAACTAACCGGCCCGTTCCTCGACCATTATGCTCTTGATTTGCCCATGATACAGAGTAGGGTGGCCTGCGTCCTCCACATATGGAGAGATGAGGAAACCAAGGCAATTTTCTGTCCTTCCTTCTTATACCTCATTGGTTTGACCTGAGTCTGGAATGTTCTCCCTGCGTGAAAACGTTATTTCGAATTCCTGTCGAGAAACAAGCGTTTGTGAGCTGACCTGGGTTATGTGTAGGGATGAGGTCGCACTGGCCAAAAGTTTTACTCGAGTCGCACCTGGAAATGTAAGTAAGGTACGTAAATCAGTATTATGTTCAGTAATTGTGTACTTCACGTTCTGTTTTTAAGCAGTGGCTTTGCCAAACCACAGGTTGAGATAATGTTTTACTCTATGTTGCTGACGTAGTGACTTTGTTACTTACTTCTAGGCATGACCAGTTGTAAGGAGGAAGTGAGTTCTTGAAGCATGAACGGGATCTAAGAATATGACGTTTATGTCTCATTTGAAATATCTTTGTCGGCGTTGGTTCTGTTGTTCTTGTGTTCGTCATTGTTGTCGAATCCATATTCATCGTCGTCGTCGTAGTAGTAGTCATATATATTGGCCTTATGGTCATTAACGTTCCAAAGTAATCTTATAAGCTCATTTGAGCAGGCAAGCTTCTCTGTCTTTCTTATAATATCATTAATTGGATTAACATTTTGATATCAGATTGCCTCACCCTTCTGGTAACAACTTAAATTTCTCCTTTTACCTCCTCAGAACAACCTCCATGTCTAAGATCCCAGTATTTTATGATATATGAATTTATATATATCCGAACTTTAGCGTCACGGGTTGCCATCAAGGACGCCTAGCAATACAGGCTGCCTCAGTTGCCTTAATAGATTCAGCTCACCTCTCCTCTTGTGCCCAAGTTGCTCCCAACACTAACAACCTCTTTATCACTAATTCCCACTGAAGTTGGCCTTAACTCTGGTGGAGGGAAAAGTGTTGTGAGCCTTTGAGCCTCGTCTGAGAGCTTCACTTCTGGTTTTAGAGTTGGTGGAGTGTTTAGTCAAGGAGCATTGGTTGTGAGTCTTGTGTTGGTCTTGTTGGGTATGTGTTCGTGCGCTAAAGTTGGCGAAGTTCGTCTGGGAATAAGAGGGAGAGAGAGAGAGAGAGAGAGAGAGAGAGAGAGAGAGAGAGAGAGAGAGAGAGAGAGAAGGGAACGGGGAAGCTGCTCAGGTTACGGTAAGAAGGAGAGTAAAGGTTGAAGGGAATATAGTTAAGGGGAGTCGGAAGAAAGGAGAGAAGAATTGCAGAAAAGAAATAGTGGTTATGATGTGTGTGTGTGTGTGTGTGTGTGTGTGTGTGTGTGTGTGTGTGTGGAGGAATGAGCACAATACACAGGTGGCGTGAATCGTCTACTGGTTTTGGTGGATGGGTGGTGTGTTTTTGCTCTTGGCGGTGAAATCATGATGAGAGGCTGAGAGTCAGAAAAGATGGGATTAGGGGCGGAGAAGAATGGTGAGGTATTAGGTTGGAATGGTGGAAGAGAGAGAGAGAGAGAGAGAGAGAGAGAGAGAGAGAGAGAGAGAGAGAGAGAGTGAAATTGTAGTGGTGATGGAGGGGAGAGTGAGGTGGTGAAATGGGAAATGGATGGGTTAAATCTCGCGGAAGACATACTTGACAGGAGAGAAATTACGGGGAAATACGTATAGTGAGATGTGTTTGGAGGAAAATAATAAAGATGAGATGGAAAAAAGAATGAAAGAGACTGAGGAAGGATGCGAAGGGAAAGCTTATTTCCCTCTAGATAATGATTATACTGAGTCCTTCCTTCATGATGTCCCTCCTTCATTCCTCTCCTTTCATTCGTATTAGATTTCCTGAGCATCAAACCAACTGGGGAATCTATTTAGGTTCTCTTGTAAGTTGATGCAGTCCTCCTCGCTTCTCACTTTGTGTATGTGTGTGTGTGTGTGTGCGTGCGTCTGTCTGTCTATTTGTCTGTCTGTCTGTGTGAATTTTTTTTCTTAACTTTGAGAAGTAGTTTTACTATTCCATCAAAATTATGTTTCTCAAAAAAAAATACTAAGAATTATCACTTCATTGTTATGCTGTGTCTGAGTTTTCACTTTACTGATTCCAAATCTTTTCTTTTCCAGGTATGATCCGTCTCCCTTCCTTCCACATCTGTTTGATGACTGAGAGTAACAACTGGGTACTCGCACCGCAGTCGTGGATCTTCTGAGTACAGGTATTCATCACAATAGGCGTAAGGTTATTTTAGCCATGATTAAGGAAGAGGGAAATATTAGCGGGTCGTTCGAAAAGCTTGCGGTACATGCAAAGAAAATGATGAAGCGACACCAAAGAATATACAACCATACAAAAACAAAACGACAGATCGGAGACTCTGGTCATACTAACCCCTTTAGCACTAAGATTCGACCCTTTGATTTAATGACGTTGCCTTTGACCCGTTAATTAAGGGATAGGTCAAAGGCCGTGATAAACATCATACTTAAGGATCTTAACACTTCCTGCTTGAGGAGCAGCTATGTGACTGGCTGTCGCTCACGTGTGAACCTTGGAACACCTTGACTTGCTGCAAACATGTCCAGATATACTGAGTGCTAGATTATGACAGACATCATTTGTTGTATTGAGAAAGTTGGATTCCCGTCAGATTTTTTCATTTATGATCGAGGAGATTGTGGCAATTGCAGTAGGTCTGTAGCTTATGTGTAAAATGATCGTAGCTGAACATTGAAAAAAGAGGAATAACTTCGACATCCAACTTGACAGTGTACAGTGGCGGCAACGGGAAGCTTGATATCAACACGGCAGGCGAAAATTTCTGCGTCTCCAGTCTGTGTTGCGTTCGATCATTTGTATTTTATCTCTGAGTGTCCTACTATAGCTTCCGTGGCGTCATAATCCGTAAATATACGTCAATAGATGACATAATCTTGCTGTTACCTAATGGAATTTGAACATCCCCTCTTTTTAGGATTATGTCAGTAGAGTTGGGTTTAGATAAAGCAACTTGTGTAGCATCTTGTGACATCACTATTTTCATTTTCAGCAAAAGTGGAAGTAAAAGTACCTAGCATTATCATTATTATCTTTTTGAGCAAATGGATAAGTGACGTCTGTGGAATCTATCAACGAATATCGTGTGACATCATTAATTTCTTTTTGAGCGTCAGGGAAAGTGACGTGCGTAATGTGTATCTTGTAACATCTGGTCCTCCTAAGCATAGGGACTAAACTTGAGCTGAATCAACTCGGTTATTGCAGTAGGAGTGTTCAGGCTGGCTGGCTGTTATTGGCTTTGAGAGCGTCTCGGCTCTGTTCCTCATCTCATCTGCATGATATTTGCTTAACTCTAGTTTAAAGTGAGAGCACATACTGTACACACCTTGTCATGCACCATCCCTGGTAATGCATGAACCAGACGTGAGAGGATAATGTTATTGATACCAACCAGTCACTCGCGATGTTCAGTTATTCTTTTCTTGGCCCTTTTACGTGACCGCTTTCTGTATGAAGTATGATGCTGTAATTTGTTTACGTAATGATCCTTGAAGTTATTCGCAGAGCTCAGTATGTAAACGGACTGAGAAATAACTCTTAAGAAAAACTGCATTTCATAGATACATTGGCGTCTGTCCCTCCACCCACAGTGCATCTGGTGGAAAACGACAATATTCATCTCAGAGAAAAAAGATGGTAATATTAAATGACCTAAATGTGAGGTTGCCAGATACATTTGACTGATATCCATATCTTTTATGAGATTATTATTTTTTATTCTGATTTTGCTCATAGCTTCACACGTAGGTGGCAACCGTATCCCTCTTTATACAAATAAAGGTTAGGTCAAAGGTCACGCCATCATAGCTAAGGGTCACGTAATGCATTGACGGCGATATATCGTGTCGTATGGGCGACCAAGTGTAATGTAATTGGTGTTTTTTCACCCTTGTTACGAAGGAAGAGTTCAGATGACATTTAATGTTGCTTCAGTATGTAGCATTAAACTCTCGTGACGTTGCTTGAGTGCGACGGTAGGGGATGCCGGGGGTGATGGCTTGGCCGCTGACCCAACACTTAAGAGTCAGATCAAAGGCCGTGCTATCGTACTGCTGTTGAGCTGAAGAATGGCACAGCCGTGCTCGAGGGTGGTACCGCCGTGCTCGAGGGTGGTACCGCCGTGCTCGAGGGTGGTACCGCCGTGCTCGAGGGTGGTAACGTCGTGCTCGAGGGTCGTAACGTCGTGCTCAGGGTGGTACCGTCGTGCTCGAGGGTGGTACCGTCGTGCTCGAGGGTGGTACTGTCGTGCTCGAGGATGGTACCGTCGTGCTCGAGGGTGGTAACGTCGTGCTCGAGGGTGGTACCGTCGTGCTCGAGGGTGGTACCGTCGTGCTCGAGGGTGGTAACGTCGTGCTCGAGGATGATACCGCCGTGCTCGAGGATGGTACCGTCGTGCTCGAGGGTGGTACCGTCGTGCTCGAGGGTGGTACCGTCGTGCTCGAGGATAGTACCGCCGTGCTCGAGGATGGTACCGTCGTGTTCGAGGGTGATACCGTCGTGCTCGAAGGTGGTACTGTCGTGCTATAAAGTCGTGCCGTCGTTGTCGAGGTTCTCATCGTCGTGATCAAGGGGCACACAGATCTGCTCCAGGGTTGTGCATTCGTGCGCAAGAGAGTAGGATCGTCAGCAACAGCGGGAGGGCAGACAGGATATTTGGCCAGCGTGTGTCAGTCGAGGTCTTTCATGGATGTTGATCACCTGTTGAGTTTTCCTGCAACTATGAGGAAGTTGCACTTTGTGTGGCTCCATCTCTCCCGGCCACAGTCGACACTTGCCTCAATCATTGGGGAATGCAGACCCCTTTGTCCTTTTAGTCTGGTGTACAGACGATTTGAGTACGGAGGACGCCTCATAGTGAGGGAAGAGCTAGTCTGAAGACTGTGCAATGAAGGATTCATGTGTTTAAAGTCTTCATATAATACGTTGCATCTTCACATGATGTGTTCAGCTTGGAAGGTTTACACACGAAGTTACCCGCGTGGTTTGTCCCTCAGTGCCAAGCCCCATATATATGGTGGTGGTGTGTGGTAAAGCCGCTTCCGTTCCCGTCCTTCCTGGGTCTCAGGCTCCTGACTGATGCTTTAGTCGTTCCACCGTTGTTGTGCCTGAACTGTCTTTGTCTGGGTCCAGCATTGTGTGTGGCGTGTTGTTCGTCGTCACTATTGCTGTTAACAATGGGTGTTTTTGAAGCATCGTTTCGAGGCTGATTACCTACCCTTAGTCGACGTGAGCAAGGCGTCCTGCTTAGTGACTGGCGATTGTAAGCCCCCTTCCACCTCGTACGCCGATCTTAGTCCGCCGTTTCCTGCTGCAGAAGTTGATGGTGCATCCATCACCGATAATATTCTGTAGATATGTGTTGAGATCCGTAATGGTCGCAGTCGAGTTGAGGCACTTGTTAACACTAATTGGTCCGCTTGCAGCTTCGCCATTTCCGTGCGGATGTCTGCCCCTAGTGAGCCTTCATAGCAACGGTACCTGTGTTCCTCACTGGTATGGAAGGGACGTTGTTCAGTCCCTCGCTCGTGTACATGATTGCGTCACTCAGTTTGTGGTGATACACAGCATGTATGGTGTTGCTAATACTGAAATGCGTCACATTCCAAAGTCCTTCTTGATCTGGTATCTAAGGTAACCATCTGTTGGCTTAGATATCTACATGAATTGATACATAGTGTTGTTATCCATCGTAGCTGCTAATTGCTCCTCCTACTGGTGTGGTGCGATGCAGCTGGTTTAGTACCCACCAGGTACTCACAGCAGTCCTGGGTCTGCTGAGTACAGTGCCTCGGGCGGTGTTTGGGCGTTGGCTTTCTTGGGTTGGTGTAGAATCTCTTAAATTAGTGCCATTTTTTTTTCAGATGATTCTGATTATAATGATTCATTTCATTAGTGTCATTAGTTCATTAGCACGCACGCTCGAGTGAAGTGAAACATGGGGAACAGTGCGAGCTCAAAGCTTTGTTAATAATGATGAATACAATATGATCTCTGTGGCAGTTGCTTCAGTATTCTTTGATTCATTGTGTCGGACGCTGAAGACATACAGCGAACTACAGATTTGTAAAAATTATTTTTGATTGCTTTCTCATAAAAATTGTTGTATCACCCTCGTGGATATACCAAGGGTAGATTGATACTGAGTACGTCCCGCGTTATGATGTCCTCTTATATAACCTGTCATGTTCGTAGCACAGGCATCCTTCCTTAATTGGATTTGTTTAGCTAATGAAGGATACGCCTTAAGCCCTTGTGACCCATGAAGCACAGGATACAAGGCTGATCACATGTACCTTCAGCCTTCACGACCTGTAGGAGATTCTCATTATCGAACTGGTTTCTCGACTATAAATGGTAAAGCCTGGGTCAAAGACTTGTTGCCGCGTGTATGCTCCGCGCTGACTTCAGTGTTCTTCAGGTAAGCAGTTTGCAGCGGACGAGTCCATATATATGTTCTGATGACACTGAGGCACTATCTATACCTCAGGATCTGTGTGGTGCCACTGTTGCTCAGGACCTGTGAAGAAGCAGTGTTACAAAGGACCTATGACAAGGCACTGTTACTCAGGACCTCTGAGGAGATAAAGTGGCTCAGGACCTATGTGGAGCCACTGTGACTCAGGACCAGTGAAGAGGCACTGTAAGTAAGGACCTGTGAAGAGACATTTTGGCTCAGGACCCATTAGGAGACACTGTGACTCGAGACCTGTAGGGAGACACTGTGATTCGAGACCGGTAGGGAGACACTGTGTCTCAGGACCTGTGAGGAGACATTGTGCCTTAAGACCTGTGAAGAGTCACTGTGACTCAGAACCTATAAAGAGGCACTGTAGCTAAGAGCCTGTGAGGAGCCATTATGGCTCTGGACCTGTGTGGATCCACTATGGCTCTGGACCTGTGAGGATCCACTATGGCTCCGGACCTGCGAAGAAATCAAAATCGCCCGAAGAACTTTGCGGCTTAAAATCTGTGATTCACTTGCCTGTAGGAGCCAGAATCCATGTCACACCTGCAGCCACTGGAAATCTTTTTTTTTTTTTTATGTTTGGGAAGTCCCTCGTCTGCTGTACTAGAACACTGTCCCGGGCGAGGGTGTCGGGTTTTAGAACTCTGAAATACAAATGCCAGTTCTCAACTCCTTAGCCGCTGTAGCAGCATCTTGAAAACTGAATGGTTTCAGGGGCAGTTATACAGATGCTGAGAAGTGATATAGACTGGCTGGATCGTGAATATTGATTGGCTGTGTAGACTCGATGGATCCAGAGTAATGATTGGTTGTAAAGACTTATATTATTCAGAATAGTAATTGGTTGGCACACTGAGCTTGTCAGGCGAAATTCGAGATCGCAGTGTGTTCATGGTACCTACGGATTGGCTGGATCACGAGCACTGATTGGTTGACAGGTCATGCAAATTGGCACGATCTCCATATATATGTATATATATATATATATATATATATATATATATATATATATATATATATATATATATATATATATATATATATATATATATATATATATATATATATATATATATATATTTATATTGAGAGAGAGAGAGAGAGAGAGAGAGAGAGAGAGAGAGAGAGAGAGAGAGAGAGAGAGAGAGAGAGAGAGATTCAAGGTTGCGCTCCAATCACGAGCAGGAAAATGATGACATCCTTTGAAGAGAGCAATTATTTCTTTTAGCGAGACTCTACTCTTTTTCGTCCATTGACGTCGATACAATCTCGCTAAATATGACTTTTCTCTCACGGTGTCACATAATGCTGGCGGAAATAAGTAACGCTGCATATATATAGATTGGGGAAGAGCAGTGTGGTTTCAGAAGTGGTAGAGGATGTGTGGATCAGGTGTTTGCTTTGAAGAATGTATGTGAGAAATACTTAGAAAAGCAAATGGATTTGTATGTAGCATTTATGGATCTGGAGAAGGCATATGATAGAGTTGATAGAGATGCTCTTTGGAAGGTATTAAGAATATATGGTGTGGGAGGCAAGTTGTTAGAAGCAGTGAAAAGTTTTTATCGAGGATGTAAGGCATGTGTACGTGTAGGAAGAGAGGAAAGTGATTGGTTCTCAGTGAATGTAGGTTTGCGGCAGGGGTGTGTGATGTCTCCATGGTTGTTTAATTTGTTTATGGATGGGGTTGTTAGGGAGGTAAATGCAAGAGTTTTGGAAAGAGGGGCAAGTATGAAGTCTGTTGGGGATGAGAGAGCTTGGGAAGTGAGTCAGTTGTTGTTCGCTGATGATACAGCGCTGGTGGCTGATTCATGTGAGAAACTGCAGAAGCTGGTGACTGAGTTTGGTAAAGTGTGTGAAAGAAGAAAGTTAAGAGTAAATGTGAATAAGAGCAAGGTTATTAGGTACAGTAGGGTTGAGGGTCAAGTCAATTGGGAGGTGAGTTTGAATGGAGAAAAACTGGAGAAGTGAAGTGTTTTAGATATCTGGGAGTGGATCTGGCAGCGGATGGAAACATGGAAGCGGAAGTGGATCATAGGGTGGGGGAGGGGGCGAAAATTCTGGGAGCCTTGAAGAATGTGTGGAAGTCGAGAACATTATCTCGAAAGCAAAAATGGGTATGTTTGAAGGAATAGTGGTTCCAACAATGTTGTATGGTTGCGAGGCGTGGACTATGGATAGAGTTGTGCGCAGGAGGATGGATGTGCTGGAAATGAGATGTTTGAGGACAATGTGTGGTGGGAGGTGGTTTGATCGAGTAAGTAACGTAAGGGTAAGAGAGATGTGTGGAAATAAAAAGAGCGTGGTTGAGAGAGCAGAAGAGGGTGTTTTGAAATGGTTTTGTCACATGGAGAGAATGAGTGAGGAAAGATTGACCAAGAGGATATATGTGTCGGAGGTGGAGGGAACGAGGAGAAGAAGGAGACCAAATTGGAGGTGGAAAGATGGAGTGAAAAAGATTTTGTGTGATCGGGGCCTGAACATGCATGAGGGTGAAAGGAGGGCAAGGAATAGAGTGAATTGGAGCGATGTGGTATACCGGGGTTGACGTGCTGTCAGTGGATTGAATCAAGGCATGTGAAGCGTCTAGGGTAAACCATGGAAAGCTGTGTAGGTATGTATATTTGCGTGTGTGGACGTATGTATATACATGTGTATGGGGGTGGGTTGGGCCATTTCTTTCGTCTGTTTCCTTGCGCTACCTCGCAAACGCGGGAGACAGCGAGAAAGCAAAAAAAAAGAAATATATATATATATATATATATATATATATATATATATATATATATATATATATATATATATATATATATATATATATATATGCAGATATCTTTCGTATTAAACCTGCTTTGCCAAGGTTCCATCATTCATTAAGTTGACCATGAAATTTACGTTCGGTGGTCTTCGTCCTTCGTCTGCAGGACATTTTCCCTCAAGTTTGAGGACATTCCAAGGGCTTCACTCTCCTCCAGGACTTCAGGTTGTGTCTGGTCGTTTGCTTTCTTTTGTTGAGGCTGAATATCGACAAATGGTGCCATATTTTTCCTGGTGATTCTGATTGTAACGATTCTATTTGTCAGTAGCAGTAGTAAAAAGCCAGTGATAATCATTCTCTTTTGCAACTATGTTCTCGTGTGGTAACGTTTGTTAGTCAGTTATTCCTGTCATCTACCATTAACTAATTATCATCTCTGATGTGCCTCTGTGTAGTGTTCCTGATGATTTTGTTATTACGTGAGATATGGACGGGTGTTGAATAGCAGCCTTAAGCTAAGTCCACGGGGAGTGGCCTTCAGACAGCCTGACTGAACAGAGGCGTAACTTGATAATTTGGTTCTGGACTAAGCTGTTGGGTATGCGGATCTTCGAAACCATCATAAGGTACACATAGGGTAAGGTAAGGTCCCAGACCCAGCTGTGGGGGTAGAAGACCTCCGAAGCCATCGCAAAGTATACGAAAGGTAAGGTACGGTCCTAGACCAAGCTTTAGGGGCAGAAGACCTCAGAAACCACCGAAAGATATACGTAAGGTACACACACACACACACACACACACTTACAGGCCAGTTTTCAGTTCAGCAATACGTCTCTTGTACATTAGAATATTCAATATCCCAAACCTGAAGTTCTAAGAGAGAACAACCTACAAACTAAGTGGTACATTTACATCATTACCAGCATGGATGCCTACCAACACTTCTCTCCCGAGTGCTTTATGATACTTCGGTCTGCTGACGTGCCCTGAATGACACGCATCATTAAAAGACTAATGCAACATTGATACCGGGCTATCTACAGCAGTAACCCTGACATATACAATGTCCTCCGTCGTACGAAAGTTGTGCAAAATACGTCCCCGGAAGAAGTTCTCTTACCCTTCCACATAACGAAACCTGACACAGTCAGACGGCAGCCATTGGTGTTGGGGACTGAAAGAGTTGAGCGGTCTGAACAAGCGGGCTTCCTCCTTTCCTTGCGTCAGTCACCTCTCCAGTGAGGAAACACCTCAACCTGTCAACCATCATTTCGCCGCCAAGTGCCAGAGACTCCCGCATCTTGACACCACCTGAATCTCTCGCTAGGTTCTTTCCCCACCATCCCAGATTCTGTACAAGAATGTGATGTCTTGAGATGGCTGCACGGCTTCAGGGTAAAACAATTTGCCTCAGTCAGTAACTTATCTTGGAAACTGTGCTAGGGGTTCTTCCCATACCTAGCCAGACTCTCTGGTCCATCATTATCGTTTCTCTCCATCTTTCAGAATGCCTAACAGATTGGCAGGCTTCATATGTCTCCCAAGTACCGAAGATAGAAAACCCTCAGTCTGTCATTAACCCAGTAACACCACTCTGATCTCCAGCTAACTCTGTGAAAGTGTTGCATTTAATTTGGCTTGAAGAGGCACTGCAAGCGGCATTGCCTCTTAATGGCTTGGTAATATAAAGACCTCTACCACCCACTGCCTCGTCAGTTCCTGAGACATTATCTCTCGCAAGATGGAAGCCTTTAGAGGATCTCGTCTTCAGTGATTTCTGAAAAGTTTTTGATCAGATCAGCTGCAACACAGTCATCAGTAAAGCCATCCAGATTGGGTTGCGATGAAGTGTGATCTTATAGTTTGCAGGCCTCCTCAGTGAGCCAGGAATTACGCTTCCGGTGGCCATCTCCACCTTTCCAGCCCCTCAACTGCGGCCTTCCATAAGGCATATAAATGGGGTCTTTGTGCTTCCTCATCCTCATAAATGATGCCATAGTGGAGGCACCTGCTGGATGGAATTAAGCTGAGTACTCTACCTGTGGTGTCTTTGTTCCTCAGACTAAGCCTCCAGAACCTTCGACATAGTCTTCAGAGCTTGACCACCACCGCCCACCTCACCATCAACCAAACTAACACTGGTCGTCTGCATGTAATCCTCGCCCATCCCTAACTGTCTCTGTAGGCTCCTGTCCCCTCCAGGTTGTTCCGTCTGTCAGGCAGGACAAGCTGAAAGGAACAAATCAGCACCTAGTCCTCCAGCTATCTATCATCTCCACATTTTCCGTAGACTCGAGACATGAGAGATCCCTTCGCCTGAACTCGAGAACATTTACATAACTTTCAATACTTCGCTTACTCACCTTTGCCTCCCCTTCCTTGTTTTCCTCCCTTTTTCAACGACACAACAGGGACAGTATGGGATTGGTGTAGGGAAGGGCGAGCAAGATCAGCCTCGTTCCGTCGTACACCAATCAGAAGGTCCTGAACACACTAGTCCTTCGAAATCTTGCTAACCATCACGTGGACTAGCAGTTCAAGAAAAAGTTACTGCACCATCTTTGCCACCAGAGATCCCTCGTCCCTAGGTTGCAGTTTACTACCTTAACTGCATCGACCTCATCCGAACCCATATTGGCCATCACAAGAACAGCTTTGTTACAGCCATTATTAACATTTTGAATAACTCTGTGCAAAGACTATCTGTTGACTCCTCTACTCTTTGTTGAAGCTTCTGTCTTTATTGTATGTATCTTTTATTTATATTTTCAACCTTTGGTTGTATTATTATTATTATTATTATTAATATTATTATTATTATTATTATTATTATTATTAATAATAATAATAATAATAATAATAAGAAGAAGAAGAAGAAGAATATTATTATTATTATTATTATTATTATTATTATTATTATTATTATTATTATTACTTCTATTACTGTTAGTAGTAGTAGTAATAGTAGTGCTACTACTACTACTTCTACTACAGATAGAACTTATCATTATTACTGTTAATATTGATATTATCATTATTATCAACATTCTGCCGTCTTTAATATATATATCTTTATCTCTGTCCTCACGTGCACGGGGTACGTCAGATGTATACAGCCTTCCAGCTCATTCAAACGCATATCCAACTTATGCCCAGCGTGCCGAAGTAAATTAAATCACCTACATCACTGTGGTACTTCATGATTATTCAATTAGAACATTAAACCGAGTCGTCAGGTGAGACTAACGACTTCATTTACACCTCCACCGTCACACACACACACACACACACACACACACACACACACACACACAGTCTACCTCCACTACGTACCATCAGGATCCATCCCTCCTGACGTCATCATCTGAAGTGCTGTACCATTAACTTCATCTGTTGACTCACATAACCTTGTCCGTCTTGTTCCTTGGTCCTCATCTACCGGCACCATCAGCCACTGCATCACACTGGTCTTTCACCATCGTCTCAACTGTCGTGTGTCGAACGTGGTTGTGACGTGTTTAAAAGACTTTTTTTTTTCACGCCAAATGTCAAATCGTCCCATATTCGTTTTTCCATCTTTTTATTTTCCATACTCTTAGTTAAGTTTAGATTACCTCTTGGTAATTCACTCTGTTCGTATAGTTCTATCTTTTCTATGTAGGTTATCCATTTTTACTGCCATGATTCTTACAGCTCTCTGTACAGAAGTTTTTGCATTAATTTACAAGATTTGGCAAAGCTAATCCATCCAAAATGTTTCATGCCGAGTCCTCGCTTAATTTCTTCCCATTCAAGAAAGTTCTTAAGTTTCCTTCCTTGTCTTTATTAGTTTCATCTGTTCCTGATATTCCTACTGAATGTCGCTCTCATTTACAGCCCCTGGTATCTTTCTATTCAGTGTTGTCCCATTGTAACTGCCTTACTCTTCATAGGATGAGAACCTTGTGCTTACGAGTATGTACTTTCAACATCCTCGTTCCATATAAACATGAGAAAAGTAATGAATTCTACTTACCTTCTGCCAGTAAGCTAAGGGAATAGTATCATCAGCATAAAGCCGTGATAGCTTTCTTTACTATTCTGCTCTGGTTCAGTTTAGTCCCGTAATCACCTCCATCTTATTCCCATCTCACGTAATGCCCGGCACATGAACGCATTAAGCCACAATGGTGACATTATACAGACCCAGACGCACTTTATAGTTATTCGAGCCGTCCACTTCTGCCACCACGGGTTCTCACACCCCAGCAGGTACTTCAGATTTATTTTTTTTTTATAGCGTCTTCGTTTGAGAATCTTCCACCGCTCTTTTATGGCCTTAACCTTTATACAGTCTTCATGTGGTCTTTCCCATGTTGTCACACACGCACGCACACACACACACACACACACACACACACACACACACACACACACACACACACACATCCAGTCACCGGCTGTTTCATCCCTGTCTTCTCCGTCTCACTTACCTCACCGTATATACCTTCTGCTTTTCCCATTATCTTGGTTGCAATACTGCTCTTCTGTTCTCCTCCTTTGTTATCTCTTACTCCTTGTTCCACAGTCTCTTTGTCTTCAGCCCCACCGACCTGGTGCTCACTTAACGTATATTATCACCTTCAGTTCTTCAACTCGCTCTTCATCTTTCCCGAATTTCACCTCTAAGAAGCATCTCTCGTTCGCCAGATGACCTCTCTCTCTCTCTCTCTCTCTCTCTCTCTCTCTCTCTCTCTCTCTCTCTCTCTCTCTCTCTCTCTCTTCATAGCGACCTTTTCATTTCCATTAATCTGCTTCCCTCCAGAGCAGTTTGTTATTATTCGTCCTCTTCGTTTATCCTTTTTCTAAGATCCTCATATGTTCTGCTTGTGTATGTAGACGCCAACCTTCATTACATTTTTATATTTAGAACGTATGTATTTACTGTTCACCTTCTGTTCATCACGGGTTTCTGAGAGGTCGGGTTTCTTGAACATTTCCCTATTTCATCGCCTAACGCCCGTGTGTTTTCATTCCACGATGCTGTTCTTTTGTCCTCAGCTTAACACTGTATCTCCCCACGCCTGTGTGTAAGCCTCTTTTAACGCAATCTTCAGGTGTCAAACATCATTTTCACCACCTTTTCCACGGCTTCTATATTCTTCACGTTCTTTAGGAAATTCATTCTCAGACACTTATTCCTTAGCGCCTACCCTTAATCCCCTCACATTTGCACTCCAGGTCCTATGTCATCCTACGTAAGAAAGCTGCTAAATAGCTGGTATGATCTTGATTTTATAAGTCCTTTCTTAACTCTTACGTAAACTTTGCATCATGAATACATCCTGTCATGTTTGATTATATGCTTCCTTATCTTCTAATATTGTCATTGAAGTTTGATAGTCGTTAATTGATATATTTTTATTTACATCTATGGCGTTTACGTGTTTCAACAGTTTTCTTGTACATCGATCATTGGATTTAATTTGCAAACCGAATGTAAACTCGCAAGTCAAATCATCTCACAGAAAGTAGATCACTAATTCTGTATCCTGCTTATTGAACCATCTTTTTTCTTTTATGTAGGACTAAAGAGAGGAACATTTTCCTTACCATCAACACTTTGCACAGCTTCCCTTCATCCTGCGCTCCCTCTCCTGTGCCGCTTTCCTCTCCCTCTAGCCTCCTGTTTCTGCTCTCTCTCCCCTACCTTTCTCTCTCTCCTCTCGTCCTCCCCTCTTCATTCCCTACTGCCAGTCGCTCGATTCGCTTCCCCCATCCTCTTCCCTTACCCAACCTTCTCCCCAGCCCCATCTTTCTCCCCGGGCTTGCCTCCCCATTCTCGAGTCTCCTTATCCCAGTCTTTCTCCCTCCCATCTCCTCCTCCTCCTCCTCCTCCTCCTCCATGATATACTTAGTTCAATACCAGCTAATAAATCGATCCGTTCAAGAGTTTTATCGGCCCCGTTGGCAGGTAATACAGGCTCCCTGGCTGGATTTATTGCTTATATTGCCGGCAGTAAAGATGGCAAGACGCTTCGTTATAATACCGGCATTAAAGACGGCAAGACACTCGTCATACTGCTGGCAGTGGAGCCAGCCAGCCAGCAAGTCTTCGGTGCATTGCCGGTAATAAAGACATTAGCGTTTTACCGTCGGCAGTAAAAACATTAAATCCGGTAGAGCGTTAACAGTAAAGACACTGAGAAACCTTGCTATAGCGGACGGTAAATACGAGACAAGCTATTGGTAATTGTGCTTGGTTATACAGACGTAGCCAGTGCGTTGTCGTCCTCAGTAATAACTGTATAGTCAAAATGCTTTCCACCTGATTTTATTTGCTGTTCTGTATGTTCCTGGGTACAGTGATTCTAGCTTAATATAACGGGTTAAACCAAGCCATTAACTTTCTTAACTCACCAGACCATGTTTAAAATGATTAGACCATTCTTATGATGATGAGACCAATCCTGGTCGTACCAATCCTAGCCATTCCTATTCAGATCATATCCATCCAAACCATTTCTATCCTAATTCAATTGATCCTAGTCATTCCTAAGCTAATAAGACCAATTCTAGGTATTCATATCTTTATTAGACCAATCCTAACCTCGAAAATCACAGTTTTCTCTCTGATCACTAGTATGGCTTCCGTAAGGCGAAATCCACTGGTGATATTCTTTCCTGCCTTGCTAATGTCTGGTCATCATCCCTGAAAAATTTGGGGGAGTCAAGTGTAGTTGCCCTTGACATATCTAAGGCTTTTGAGTGGGTGTAGCATCGGGGTCTCATCTCTAAGCTTCCCTCTTTTGGGTTCCCTCCCTTCACTCTGCTCCCTCATATCTAGCTTCCTCTATGACCTATCTATCTCTGTGGTTGTTAATGAATCAGCCTCCCTACCCCCTCCCCTTTTCTCCATCAACAGCAGTGTCCCTTAAGGATCTGTCCTGTCCCTTTGACTTTTTCTCCATGTTTTTCAACGATTTCCTCTCCTCCACCAATGATCCGTTGCACTCATACGCTGACGATTCAACATTGCATTCCACCACATCCTTCAATTCTGCTCCTTCTTCTCCCGCTCGAACTGGTTCTCGTCTTGACATAGCCTCCTCAGTAAACTCAGACTTGGACGGGATATCTCAATGGGGTAGACAAAATCTCATTAAGTTTAATGCCTCCAAGACCCAGTTTCTACCCATATCTCTATCGAAAATTCTTTATTACTCTCGTCTCTCCTTTGACGGTTCTGGAATTCCACCTCTTGACTCAATGAACATATTTGACATTACTATAACATCCACTCTTTCTTGGAAGCCCCACATGACAGGAATAGTTACATCTGCCTCGAAGAAATTGGGTGTCCTGTTTACTTATCGAAACTTCTCCTCTGAATAGTTGCTCCGTTCATACAAGGGATTGATTCGTCCTAGTATGGAATACTGCTCTCAAATTTGAGATGGTTCCAGATCTGCGTCCTTACTTGATAGAGTTGAGTCGAAAGCGATTCGCCTTATAAACTGTCCCAGGCTAACTACCAAACTTGACCTCCTTGCCCTACGCCGCATTGTTGGTTCACTTTCTCTCTTCTATACGTATTACTTTGGTTTTTGCTACTGAGAGCTGGCTGCATCTGTGCCCACACCACTAGGTAGACCACGCAATACTCGTGAAACTGCTGGTCACTTGATTATTGTGTGGCCATCCGCAACTTGAGAGTGGGCCGTTTTGATACCTGATTCTTTCCCTACACGTCGAAGCTTTGGAACTCTCTACCTTCTCATGTCTTTCCCAATAACTTTGACCTGGCACGTTTCAACAGACAGGTATTTCGCCTCAAAAGTTCTTAAGGAACTCGAAAGTACTTTCCCTTGTCTTTTCTTTTTCCGCTTCATATTTCTCTCTACATTGCAGCGAAGGCCCGGCCTTGATGTGGACCTTTGTCCCTGACTGGAGTCTTCAGTGTTAAAGAAAAAAAAAAAACTCAATTCAGCTAATCCTGATTAGTGGTAACCTACCCAAACCGTATCTAACCGTGGCCAGCCTGACAGACCAATCTTAAACTGATCCAACCAACTCAAACGACACTTCGCCTGACTGAACCACATCTAACCTGACCGAAACATTCCCTTAACTGACGTGGCCACATATCGCCTGCAGGATATTATTGCGTTACCCATGCAGTACACGTATACGGATAATAGGTAAGGACATACTGAGCCAGCACATTATGACATTGGTCGTATCATTGGGAAGACTAAACCTCGTTATGCTGCCGGTAGTATAGATGAACTCATCGTTATTCTACCGGTGGTGCAGGACGTCTCGTTATACTGCCGGCAGTGCAGGACACTTTGTTACACTGCCGGCAGTACATGACACATTGTTGTACTACTGGCAGTATGAGAAGCTTATGTGTATATATATATATATATATATATATATATATATATATATATATATATATATATATATATATATATAATATCAGTTGTACAGTACAGGACAATGTCATAATGTCGGAGTCGCTCATAAATTCCACACCACAAGTTAATATTACATGTATAACAAGCACTTCCCCGTTGTATCCACAAGTAAATATTAGATATATACCAAGGCTACCCCTGGTGTATATGATACATAACATCCTCTCTTTCAGCCTCTGTTATATGGGTAATATTCACTCCCTATGAATAATAGACATTGCCACAATAGGTATTGTTCTTGTAATACACACTTCCCGTAATTATATTCATGGAGAGTTTGTCTTTTTACGACAATTAGGATTGTTAAAATGGGTCAAAAGGTCGCTGACATCAGTATATCTCTGCAATTTTGTCGCGCATATGTTCGTAAGAAGTGTCGGTGGTTAGCAAGGTGATTATCTCTCATAATCACCCACTTGGCTTGCTCATTGCAAGGAACATTTGCGGTGGTCTGGTCCTCACTTCCATAAGAGTTTGTGTTTGTAGGACGAAGTTTTTAACACGTCAGTAGTCAACGAAAGATACTTTTGTACATATATTTTCCTTTAGTACTACTTTAAAAAGTAGTATTGTCAACCGCAAGTAGTCGTGTCGGCACGGGAGTGTAGTAGTGTGAGGCTGGCCATGGTGTAGTGAGGGTCGAGTCAGCATAACACCTTTCTCCTCTCCTTTCCTCTCCTACGTAAACAACTAAGTGTTTATTGTAGAGTGGTTGCCGGCAGTGGTTTGTGATGAACTTTTGGTAATATTTGAACTGAAGAGTCTAATACAAGTTTGCATGTAGAGAGAGAAACTGAGTATTAATCATTTCAAGACTTTTATAATTTTTCTAAGCCAGCAAACTTATCATGATGCTTTGAAGGATACCGAAAAGAAAGCTGATTTTTCGCCCTGCGTGCCCACCACTCTGCTCTGATGATATCAAGAATATGCTTTAACACAAAAACGGTACAATGGTGAACTCATAAAGGTTAGTGCATTATTTCCGATAGCTTCCATGGAGGAAGGGACGCTTTAAGCAGTTTCAAATGCTAAATGTAGCAACTTTTGATACAGATTGAATATGTTACGATATATATATATATATATATATATATATATATATATATATATATATATATTTTTTTTTTTTTTTTTTTTTTTTTTTTTATACTTTGTCGCTGTCTCCCGCGTTTGCGAGGTAGCGCAAGGAAACAGACGAAAGAAATGGCCCAACCCCCCCCCCCCCATACACATGTACATACACACGTCCACACACGCAAATATACATACCTACACAGCTTTCCATGGTTTACCCCAGACGCTTCACATGCCTTGATTCAATCCACTGACAGCACGTCAAACCCTGTATACCACATCGCTCCAATTCACTCTATTCCTTGCCCTCCTTTCACCCTCCTGCATGTTCAGGCCCCGATCACACAAAATCTTTTTCACTCCATCTTTCCACCTCCAATTTGGTCTCCCTCTTCTCCTCGTTCCCTCCACCTCCGACACATATATCCTCTTGGTCAATCTTTCCTCACTCATTCTCTCCATGTGCCCAAACCATTTCAAAACACCCTCTTCTGCTCTCTCAACCACGCTCTTTTTATTTCCACACATCTCTCTTACCCTTACGTTACTTACTCGATCAAACCACCTCACACCACACATTGTCCTCAAACATCTCATTTCCATATATATATATATATATATATATATATATATATATATATATATATATATATACAGAGAGAGAGAGAGAGAGAGAGAGAGAGAGAGAGAGAGAGAGAGAGAGAGAGATCGTAACTGTCCTAGTGAGAGACGGTCGTCCCTAGTGATAAACAGTTTTGGTCAGTAGAATTTTTATCAGTTAGCTGGATCACTGTTGTTTGGGTGTTGTGACATATTCAACAGTGCTCCAGCATAATCAGTAAGGGAGAGTGTACATTATTTGTATGATCATCATTGGAGGATTGCAGGTAATTCAAGTGGAGTGGTGTGTATCGGTAATCATAACTGAGGGAGTGCAAATTATGTTAATGATATTGAGTGGCGAGTGGACATTCAGGGGTGGGTACATATTACATGTTACACTAGCACTTAATTAAGACACCGATATAATGCCGGCCTTACAAGACTCCATGATACAACCGATCATCAAGTAAGACTTCTAGTTATAATGCCGGCGGTACAGAAACACACTACATTGTAATGCCAGCAATATAGAATACCTCGTTATAATGCCGGCAGAGCAGAAGGGCACTTCGTTATATTGCCGGCAATGCAGAAGAACGCCTCGTTATAATGCCGGCAGTTAATAACAAGAGGTCATTTCGTGTTGCACTTCCTCTTATATTTTCGTATGCGTAATGCTTCCAAGATTATACGGTTCAAATTACAACCCAGAATGAAAATGAGAAGCAGCACATTTGCGTGTGATTCTCTTCCTAAATTACAGACCTTTTATTTTCGGATAGAAACGGATCGTCAGCTACACCAAAGTATATATATACATATATATATATGTTGTTAGAAGCAGTGAAAAGTTTTTATCGAGGATGTAAGGCATGTGTACGTGTAGGAAGAGAGGAAAGTGATTGGTTCTCAGTGAATGTAGGTTTGCGGCAGGGGTGTGTGATGTCTCCATGGTTGTTTAATTTGTTTATGGATGGGGTTGTTAGGGAGGTAAATGCAAGAGTTTTGGAAAGAGGGGCAAGTATGAAGTCTGTTGGGGATGAGAGAGCTTGGGAAGTGAGTCAGTTGTTGTTCGCTGATGATACAGCGCTGGTGGCGGATTCATGTGAGAAACTGCAGAAGCTGGTGACTGAGTTTGGTAAAGTGTGTGGAAGAAGAAAGTTAAGAGTAAATGTAAATAAGAGCAAGGTTATTAGGTACAGTAGGGTTGAGGGTCAAGTCAATTGGGAGGTGAGTTTGAATGGAGAAAAACTGGAGGAAGTGAAGTGTTTTAGATATCTGGGAGTGGATCTGTCAGCGGATGGAACCATGGAAGCGGAAGTGGATCATAGGGTGGGGGAGGGGGCGAAAATTTTGGGAGCCTTGAAAAATGTGTGGAAGTCGAGAACATTATCCCGGAAAGCAAAAATGGGTATGTTTGAAGGAATAGTGGTTCCAACAATGTTGTATGGTTGCGAGGCGTGGGCTATGGATAGAGTTGTGAGCAGGAGGATGGATGTGCTGGAAATGAGATGCTTGAGGACAATGTGTGGTGTGAGGTGGTTTGATCGAGTAAGTAACGTAAGGGTAAGAGAGATGTGTGGAAATAAAAAGAGCGTGGTTGAGAGAGCAGAAGAGGGTGTTTTGAAATGGTTTGGGCACATGGAGAGAATAAGTGAGGAAAGATTGACCAAGAGGATATATGTGTCGGAGGTGGAGGGAACGAGGAGAAGAGGGAGACCAAATTGGAGGTGGAAAGATGGAGTGAAAAGGATTTTGTGTGATCGGGGCCTGAACATGCAGGAGGGTGAAAGGAGGGCAAGAAATAGAGCGAATTGGAGTGATGTGGTATACAGGGGTTGACGTGCTGTCAGTGGATTGAACCAAGGCATGTGAAGCGTCCGGGGTAAACCATGGAAAGCTGTGTGTGTGGACGTGTGTATGTACATGTGTATGGGGGGGGGTTGGGCCATTTCTTTCGTCTGTTTCCTTGCGCTACCTCGCAGACGCGGGAGACAGCGACAAAGTATAAAAAAAAAAAAAAAAAAATATATATATATATATATATATATATATATATATATATATATATATATATATATATATATATATACACACACAATCACTACTGGAAAGATTAGAAGACCAGTGAGTACTTTCGTTCATTACGTCCTCAGACAGAGTGCACTTGTCTGAGGACGTAATGAACGAAAGTACTCACTGGTCTTATTCTCTCTTTCCAGTGGTTATTGTGCATATACCTATTCACGGCGAAGGTTCTGCTTTCTTTCCACATCTAGGCACCACAGAACTTTCCATGGTTTGCCCCAGACGCTTCACATGCCCTGGTTCAGTCCATTGACTGCACGTCTAGCTCGGTATGCCACATCGTTCCAATTCACTCTATTCCTTGCGCGCCTTTCACCCTCCTGTATGTTCAGACCCCTATCGCTCAAAATTTTTTTTCACTCCATCCTTCCACCTCCAAATTGGTCTCCCTTTTCTCCTTGTTCCCTCCACCTCTGACACATATATCATCTTTGTCAATCTTTCCTCACTCGTTCCTCCATGTGACCAAAACATTTCAATACACCCTCTTCTGCTCTCTCAACCACACTCTTTTTATTACCACACATCTCTGTCGCCCTTTCATTATTTACTCGATCAAACCACCTCACACCACATATTGTCGTCAAACATCTCGTTTTCAACTCATCCATCCTCCTCCGCACAACCATATAACATTATTGGAACCACTATTCCTTCAAACATACCCATTTTTGCTCTACGAGATAACGTGCCTTCCACACATTCTACAACGCTCCCAGAACCTTTGCCCCCTTCCCCACACTGTGACATACTCCCGCTTCCATGGTTCCATCCGCTGCTAAAGCACTTCACTTCCTCAAGTTTTTCTCCATTCAAACTTACCACCCAATTTGCTTGTCCCTCAACCCTACTGAACCTAATAACCTTGCTCTTATTCATATTCACTCTCATCTTTCTTCTTTCACAAACTTTACCATATTCAGTCACCAACTGCAGTTTCTCACCCGAATCAGCCACCAGCGCTGTATCATTACCGAACAACAACTGACTCACTTCCCAAGCCCTCTCATCCCTAATAGACTGCATACTTGCCCCTCTCTCCTATTGCATTCACCTCGTAACAACTCCATCCATGAACAAATTAAACAGCCTTGGAGACATCACACGCCCCTGCCGCAAACCGACATTCACTGGGAACCAGTCACTTTCCTCTCTTCCTACTCGTACACATGCCTTACATCCTCGATAAAAACTTTTCATTGCTTCTAGCTACTTACCTCCCACACCCTATGCTCTTGATACCTTCCACAGAGCATCTCTATCAACTCTATCATATGCCTTCTCTAGATCCATAAATGCTACAGACAAATCCATCTGCTTTTCTAAGTACTTCTCACATACATTCTTCAAAGCAAACACGTGATTCACAAATCCTCTACCTCTTCTGAAATCACACTGCTCCTCCCCAGTCTGGTGCTCTGTACATGCCTTCACCCTCTCGGTCAATACCCTCCCATATAATTTCCCAGGAATACTCAACAAACTTATACCTCTGTAATTTGAACACTCACCTATATCCCCTTTGCCTTTGTACAGTGCCACTATAAATGCATTCCGTCAATCCTCAAGCACTTCACCATGAACCATAGATACGTTGAACTTCCTCACCAACCAGTCAACAACAGTCACCCCATTTTTTGATAAATTCCACTGCAATACCATCCAAACTTGCCGCCTTGGAGGCTTTCATCTTCCGCAAAGCTTTTACTACCTCTTCTCTGTTTACAGAACCACCTCCCTGACCCCTCTCACTTCGCACACTACTTCGACCAAAACAGCCTATATCTGCTACTCTATCATCTAACACATTCTACAAACCTTCAAAATACTCACACCACCTCCTTCTCACATTACCACTATTTGTTATTACCTCCCCATTAGCCCCCTTCACCGATGTTCCCATTTGTTCTCTTGTCTTACGCACTTGATTTACCTCCTTCCAAAACATCTTTTTATTCTCCCTAAAATTTAATGATACTCTCTCACCCCAACTCTCATTTACCCTCTTTTTCACCTCTTGCACCTTTCTTTTGACCTCCTGCCTCTTTCTTTTATACATCTCCCAGTCATTTGCACTATTTCCCTGCATAAATCGTCTAAATGCCTCTCTCTTTCACTAATAATCTTACTTCTTCATCCCAGCACTCAATATCCTTTTTAATCTGCCCACCTCCCACGTTTCTCATGCCACAAGCATCTTTTGCACAAGCCATCTCTGCTTCCCTAAATACATCCCATTCCTCCCCCACTCCCCTTACGTCCTTTGCTCTCACCTTTTCCCATTTTGCTGTTAGTCTCTCCTGGTACTTCCTCACACAAGTCTCCTTCCCAAGCTCACTTACTCTTGCCACTCTCTTCACCCCAAAATTCTCTCTTCTTTTCTGAAAACCTCTACAGATCTTAACCTTCGCCTCCGCACGATAGTGATCAGACATCCCTCCAGTTGCACCTCTAAGCTCATTAACATCCAAAAGTCTCTCTTTCACACACCTATCAATTAACACGCAATCCAATAACGCTCTCTGGCCATCTCTCCTACTTACATACGTATACTTATGTATATCTCTCTTTTTAAACCAGGCATTCCCAATCACCAGTCCTTTTTCAGCACAGAAATCTACTAGCTCTTCACCGTTTCCATTTACAACACTGAACACCCCATGTACACCAATTATTCCCTCAACTGCCACATTACTCACTTTTGCATTCAAATCAGCCATCACTGTAATCCGGTCTCTTGCATCAAAACTGCTAACACACTTACTCAGCTGCTCCCAAAACACTTCCCTCTCATGATCTCTCTTCTCATGTCAAGGTGCATAGGCACCAATAATCACCCATCTCTCTCCATCCACTTTCAGTTTTACCCATATCAATCTAGAGTTTGCTTCCTTACACTCTACCACATACTCCCACAACTCCTGTTTCAGGAATAGTGTTACTCCTTCCTTTGCTCTTGTCCTCTCATCAACCCCTGACTTTACTCCCACAACATTCCCAAACCACTCTTCCCCTTTACTCTTGAGCTTCGTTTCACTCAGAGCCAAAGCATCCAGGTTCCTTTCCTCAAACATAGTGCCTGTCTTTCTTTTTTTCTCATCTTGGTTATATATATATATATATATATATATATATATATATATATATATATATATATATATATATATATATATATATATATATATTATATGTTATACTTAATCGCCGTCTCCCGCGTTACTGAGGTAGCGTAAGGAAATAGACGAGGAATGGCCCAACCCACCCATATACACATGTATATACATAAACGCCCACACACGCACATATACATACATATACTTTTCAAAGCATACATACATATACATACACAGACATATATATACACATGTACATATTCATACTTGCTGCCTTCATTCATTCTCGTCGCCACCTCGCCATACATGACATTAACATTTCCCCCCTCCCCCCACCCGCTCTAGCGAAGTAGCGCCAGAAAATGCCAAAAAAGGCCACATTCGTTTGCACTCAGTCTCTAGCTGTCATATGTAATGCACAGTAACCACAGCTCCCTTTCAGCATCCAGACCCCGCACACCTATCCATGGTTACCCCAGACGCTTCACATGCCCTGATTCAATCCATTGACAGCGCGTCGACCCCGGTATACCACATCGTTCCAATTCACTCTATTCCTTACACGCCTTTCACACTCCTGTATACTCAGGCCCCGATCGCTCAAAATCTTTCTCACTCCATCCTTCCACTTTCAACTTGGTCTTCCACTTCTCCTCCTTCCCTTAACCACTGACACGTATATCCTCTTTGTCAATCGTTCCTCTCTCATTCTCTCCATGTGTCCAGACCGATTCAACACACCCTCTTCTGCTCTCTCAACCACACTCTTTTTATTACCACACATCTCTCTTACCCTCTCATTACTTACTTGATCAAACCACCTCACACCACGTATTGTCCTCAAACATCTCATTTCCAACTCATCCACCTCCCTCCGCACAACCATATCTATCGTCCATGTCTTGCAACCATATAGCATTGTTGGAACCACTGTTCCTTCAAACATACCCATTTTTGCTCTCCGAGATAACGTTCTCGCCTTTCACACATTTTTCAATGCTCCCAGAACCTTCTGCCCTTGCCCTAACCTGTGACTCACTTTCGCTTCCATGGTTTCATTCGCCAAGTCCACTCCCAGATATCTAAAACACATCACTTCCCCCAGTTTTTCTCCATTCAAACCTACCTCCTCTTTGCCAACCTTTCCTCACTCATTCTCTTCATATGTCCAAACTTTCAGGAAACCCTCTTCAACGCTCTCAATCACATTTTTTTTTTTTTATCATCACTCCACACATCTCTCTCTCGCTCTTCCATTATTTACTCGATAGAATCGCCTCACAACACGTATTGTCTTCAAACGTTTCAATTCCAACACATCTAACCTCTTTCGCACAACCTTGTTTATAGCCATCCATATAATGTTTTTGGGACTACTATACCTTCAAACATACCCATTCTTACACTCCCAAATAACGACCTCTTTTTCCACACGGTTTTCAATGCTCCCATAACCTTCACCCCCTCACCTACTCTGCTTTCAGGGTTTCATTTGCTGCTATGTCCACTCCCGGGCATCTAAAACGCTTCCCTTTCAACAAGTTTTCTTCATTCAAACTCGCTTCCAAACTAGACTGTCCCTTAACCCTGCTAAACCAAATAAATTTCCTTTTATATACTCCCGCCTTCCTCAATTCACTTACTTTGTCAAACTGCAGTTTCTCACTCGAATCTTCCATCAGCTGTCTGCTATCAGCAAACATCTACTGACTCACTTCCCAGGCCCTCTCATCCCCTACAGAATGCATACTCGCCCCTCTTTCCAAGACTCTTAACATTTGTCATCTCTCCACCCAAATTAAAGAACCTCACAACCCTGCCGAAGACCGACCTTCATATGGAACTATTCATTCTCCTCTCTTCTTATTCATAGCGATGCCGTAAACTCTTGATTAAAACTTCTCACTACTTCAAGCAGCTTTCCTCCCACATCGCATATTCTAACAACCTTCCATAAGGCATCTCTGTCAACCCTATTACACACTTTTTCCAGATTCATAAATGCCACATACAAATCTATCAATTTTCTTTAACTGTTTCTCATAAATGCCACATACTTATTTCTCAACCATATCCTCTAAAGCAAACACTTGATCCACATATCTACTACTACTGAAAACACACACTACTCCTCCCAACTCTGATGCTCTCTACATACCTTCACTCTCTCAATAACTACCCTCCCATAAACTTCCCCCGTACTCTGAATAAACTTTGCCTCTTTAGTATGAAAACTCGCCTTTATCCACCTTGCCTTTATGCAGTGGAACTGTGCATGCATTCCGTCAGCCCTCAGGCCCTTACCATGATCTATACACACACTGACAATCCCAGCTAACCAATCAAGAACACAGTCACCCTCTCATAATAAGTTCATCTGCAGTGACATCCACTCCAGCAGCATTACCACATTTCATCTCACGCCAGGCTTTCACCACCTCTTCTCTCTTCACCAAACCTCTCTCCATGACTCTCGCTTTGCATACCACCACGACCCAGACACCCTCTATCTGCCATTCTCTCATCGGACACATTTATCAGGCCTTCAAAATTCTCATTCCAAATCCTCCTCTCTTCATCACTTCCTGTTGCCACTTCTTCCTTTGCCCCTTTATCTCTTATTTGTTCTCATGTGTTTTCGCACATTGTTAACCTCCTTCCAAAACATCTAATTCTCCCTAAAGTTTAAAGATACTTGCTAACCTCAACTCTCATTTGCCCTCTTTTTCAACCTTTGCTCCATCCTCTTAACCTCCAGCCGCTTCCAGTCATAAATCCCCCAATCATTTGCATTTCTGTGTAAGTACCTCACGGCTCTCTTTTTTTTTCTTTAACTGGCAACTTTACTTCTTCATCCCACCACTCGCTACCCTTCCTAATCTGGCACATGGCATCACTGCTTTCCTAAATACCTCTTATTCCTTACCCATTCTCCTTTCTTCATTTAATCTTACCTTTTGCCGCTCCGCACTCAATCTTTCTTATATTTCTTCACGCAAGTCTCTTTTTCCAAGCTTTCATACAAACTATTCTTATCTCACCGAGACTGTTTCCTCTTTTCTCAGAACCTCTACGTCCCACCAGCTCCCCCTCTCAGCACATTTACATCCTTAAGAGTCTCTCTTCTAAGCCTATCAATAAGTATGTGATCAATAACGCCCGCTGACCATCTTTCCTACACGTATAAACGTATGTCATTAGGAACAATATTCAGCGGGCAATATTGGATTACTTATCTATTCATGGGGCTGTAAAAAAAACGAGACATGGATATAAATCTGCTCAGATGTTCACAGTTGTATATATTTGGAATTGTCAATGATATCCCACTACTGTGATGTAGAAGTTGGTATCATTGTGCTTGGTGGTAAGTTAGAAGATGATGTTATTGGTGAGGAAGTAGGTAGGATGAGTTATCATAGAGCAAGTTTGCAGGTTATGTTGCTGTTGAGCAAAATTGCAAGATAAGTTACTTTAACGCAAGATGAAAGGTTAAGTTATGGTAGGGCACTATGGGAGGTTAAGTTATCATGAGGCGAGTTGACGAGTTAGGTTATCATGGTGCAAGTTGGCAGGTTAAGTTATCTTACAACCAGTTGGGAGGGTATCATACAGCAAGAAATCTAATTATCTTTAGTAAGTGGTGAGGTTATCACAGAGATGTTGGCGGGTTAAGTTATCGTTGTGTAAGTTGCCATGTTAACGTATCGTAAGACGAGTTGTCTGGTTATCTTACAACAAGCAAGGGGGGATATCATAGAGCAGGTTGTCATGTGGGGAGGTTATCACGGAGCATATTTGCATGTTATGTTATCGCAGCGCAAGTTGACACGGTAAGTTATCGTAATGTAAGATAACAGTTTAACAAGTTAGCGAAGTGAATTATCTTCCAGAAAGTTGTAAAGTTAGCAAACTGTATGTTGCAGGATGCAAAATCGTAACAGCTTCACTGTTATTTTAGAAGCGGTAGATATTCTACTGCAGCAACTGAGCAGTATTAATAACGGTCAAGTTACGTCCATACTCTGCAATTAACTGGATGATATACATACCGGAGTATTGATCACATGCTGAACCATGTACTTCATGGAATATGATACACAGATTCTGTCGTGTGTATACACTAGGTGTGGAGGTAATGATTTTGCCAGTTGTTGTTGCATTTGACCTTCACACTTCATTGTCGTATTTATGGCATTCAGTTTAACTCGGTAATCCGTTGACGTCCTAATATTCCACGACCTCTTTATATAATACGACCTCCTTATATGTTTCTCTCTATATTGTATCAAGCTCTTTTATGTCTCAGCCTCTGTATTTATCTTTAAAATCCTGGAGTTGTATGTTTTTATTCGTTAAACTCCACCTTCATGTAACTCCACCTTCGTGTAACTCCACCTTCGTGTAACCACATCGCTAATCACCCGTACGTACTCTTCAGCTTCCATGTTTCTCATCCCTCATGTTCCTCATCCTTCAGAATCCGTTTTGATATATTTCTTTTACTTCACAAGATCATTCGTAGTCTTCCTCAGCCTCCATATTTCTCATCCCTCATGTTCCTCAACTCCCGGAACCCGTAAGGACACATCTCCATATTTCTCAATTTTCTCATCCTTCCAATTCGATATCTCCCGTGGCTCACGTACCCTCAGCTTACAAATTCCGTCGTGATGTATCTCCAAATTTCCCAGAAAGTGTTCTCAATTCTTCAGACTCCAAAGTATTCCTCTGCTGCAAGATATTCTTTGGATCCTCCATCTCCCTCCCTCGCCGTATTCCTCAACCATCATGTTTCCCATTTCATCAAGACGGTTTGTTGATGTCGACGGCAGGTAAGTCACACTCAGGATTGAACCCTGTTACCGCCTCGAGATGACTGTAAACAGCTCCTTTGAATGGGAATCCAATGTTAACTTCCACACTGTGTCGTTCATGCCGAAGATAGCCGTTACACACACACACACACACACACACCGTGATAACAGGGACCAACCAGCCGTCAACATACTGTTGTCGATGATAGACCTGCCGACTCCTTCAGAGATCGTCGAACCCAGATACTTAGTGTGTGTGTGTGTGTGTAGCAAGGTCTCAGCCAGGCTATCTTGTCCTGAGGAACGTGTCGGTAGTGACATTCAGAATACGCCTGATGTTAACGCTATGGTACACAGGGAGATGACGCTGTAGGACGGAGGAAGATCACACTGTAATACGCATGGAGGTAAGACTGTGATACGCAGGATGGTAACACTGTAATACTCAGGGAGATAACACTGTAATACGCAGGGAGATAACACTGTAACACCTGTAATACGCAGGGAGGTACCATTGTAATAATCGGAGAGGTACTATTGAACTGCGCAGTGCGATAACGCTATAATTCTTAGGGAGGTAAAACTGTAATACTCATTGGTAACACTGTAATACAAGGATACGTGGCTGGATTCCTAGATATAGTATCCTGCGAGTTAGGATACAGTATGATCAATAGACCCGTCCGGCTTGGCAGATAAAAACCTAATGTTCTTCTCTTAGAAATCTAGAATGATTTTATGTACAAATGCCAGATAGAATACTCTGGTTGCGGAGGCTTCCCTCGATCCCAGGAGGTCAGTGTTTTGCTCTAAGCTTCCCTCGTCAGGCTCTGGTCTGCTGAGGTTTTCGTTAGTAATCGTGACTTCCATGCAATCACCACACCCACAGCTTGCTCTCTTTCGAAACACGCTGGAAGCCTGTGAAGGATGGATTATCCAATTGCAGTTCGAAAATATCCGGTAGAAGCTTATAGCAACAGTGATAAGAAATTTTGTGATGAAACAAATTTCGGTTTTATTTATTCGTACTTGTTCGTTGCTTTTAGCGGGTTTGTGTCAGGAACAGACGAGGAATGGCCTCGTTTGCTCACACCCACTCCCGAGCTGTCATGCACATATATAGTGACCTTTAAACGACCCTCCCACTCTGGATAACCAGTTGCCTAATCTCGCTAAACGCCTTGAGGGATGTATATCATTCCCTCTCCCCATTTTCCTTTTCCTTTATTTTGGTTCTCGTCTCACTAAATCAAGTGAGAGGCAACGTAACATCCCAGAGGCAGACATACCCCTCCAGGATGCGACGGTGTCTCGTCTCAGCTACTCGGGATCGCAGAAGACTTGGTGATATCCTTCTTAACCCACCTCAGGGGATAGCTACTTTAGAAGAAGATATGTCTGTCTTTCTTGATTAGATGAATAGTCATAAGATGATTCGTATATAAAAGGTGGCAATAACTCTGGAGTCATATTTAATCTTCCTCCTTATTCTTGAGGAAGAAACATGTTGTTAGATAATGCCCCATCTTGGTCCCAGTCACTTGCTTGACGAGTGCAGGCATGTCGTAAAAAAAAAGAAAAGCGTTTAAGTCATTACCAGAATTGAATGACCAAAAATAATGATATATGCCTGACTTAATTGTAGCAGTTACCCAAACTTCAGTCACCTGCTGGCATTCGTGGTACACCGTTGCATGAGTTTGATAGCATCCTTATACATCAGAAGACATCTCCCTTGATAATGAATGTTTCCCTCAGCCCTGAAAAGGATTACATATGAATCGGATCGTTTTGTATGTAAATCGAGAGCATTAGACGCTGTGTTCGAATCTTCAAGTTCCCAGGGGTAATAAAATAACCAGCTTTATTGTGAACAGTTAGACTAAGTCTCTTTGTTGCAGCGCAATTGTCTGTGATTTTCTGAAAGACTATATTGATCTTTTCAGTTTATAGCTACACGCATCTCATTCTTCGCTTGCCACAGGTGCTCTGTCTTCATATCTTCCAAAGACTTCTGGCGTAATAACCCATAGAAGACAAATCTTTTTGCAGATTCCTGAAGATCTTGTTGAACACAAATTAAGACACGCTACAGAAATCATTTTTTTTTTAAGGCATGTTCATCGATAGGTCACTAAAACTATGTTACCCTCGGGAAGATGATGGTAAAAGTCTCTTGGTATATTGTCTCGCCTGTGTTAACAACCGTGACAGAATTGACAAAACCCCCTTCATATTACTCACTGGCTTATACACGTCTGAGTTATTGGGTTACCTTGGGACTGAATGTATGTACCATTTCCCCCGGCGGTGACGGACACAACAATGAAGTGGGAAGGATGGGACGAGAGATTTTATCATTCGGAAGGTCATCGAGAACATGATTAGCTTTGGTCTCAAAAAAGATATGAAAAACCCCATGAAATACTCTCCTCTCCTGCTGTGGATCGAGTGCTTGTGTATCTGTGTTGGATGAAAATTTCGGTGCTAGTTACAAACGAGAACATCACGAGTTCGCTCGGTTAATGGACCTGCCTTTAGGTTATGGCACATCTAATATGAAACAACTGTGGTATAGCATTTCGGAATGTTTCGTGAAGTTCGGAACGGTCTTGTGTTTCTATAAAGGATAAGTTATTCAGGAAAAGCTTCTCTGATATTAGAACACAGATACAGCGGCAGCTGTGTCGTAGCATTTTGAGTTGAGGAATCGGAATCAATAAAGTAGAGAGGAACAATAAAGAGAATATTGGGTCGTGTGAGAGAGTCAAACAGCACTGCGAGGCAATAAAATCACTATCAAATGTGAATGTGTAATATCCCAGACCTTTCCCGTACTGTTGATTTTATTGGCACATGGGTTATCGCCATTTAAATGAGACAAAATTTGCACGGGCGAGGCAAGTAACGTGAAATTAAAGGATCTAGTCGAGTTATTTAAGAATGCTATTCTAGGTATTTATTTATATCATCATCATCCCTATTTGGTGTTACGGGTGGAGAGTTTTACACGTGTTGTCCCGTGTATGTATCATGTTTTACTCTTTTCTATATATATATATATATATATATATATATATATATATATATATATATATATATATATATATATATATATAATGTACTCCCTAACCTTTGGGGGATGAGAGGGCCTTAGGAAGTGTGTCACCTGTTGTTTAACAGCTGATCCGTACAGCATTGGTGGCAGAGTCGAGAGTGAAACGACACAGTTGGTGACTGAGTTTGGAAGTGTGTGTGAAAGGAGAAAGTTGAGATTAAATGTGAATAAAAGCAAGGTTTTGCAGAGGTGAGGGGTAGGTTAGTTGGGGCGTGAGTCTGAATAGAGAAAATTAGAGGAAGTGAAGTGTTTTAGTTAACTATGAGTGGACTTGGCAGCGAATGGAACAATGGGAGGGGAAGTTAGTAATGGGATTAAGGTTCTGGGAGCTCTGAATAATGTTTGAAAAGAGAGAGCGTTATCTGGAAGGGCATAAATGAGTATGTTTTAGGATATAGCAGTCTCAACAATATCATATGGATGTGAGACAAGTTCTATAGATAAGCTGTGCGGAGGAAGATGGATGTGTTGGGAATGAGTTGTCTGAGAACAATATGTGGTGTGAGGTGGTTTGATCGAGTAAGTAGTGACAAGGTAAGAGAGAGGTTTAGCAATGAAAATAGTGTGGTTGAGAGAGCAGAAGAGGATGTGCCGAATTGGTTTGGATGTATGGAGAGAATGAGTTAGGAAAGATTGACAAAGAGGATACATGTCTCGGAAGTGCAGGGAACAAGGAGAACGGGGATATCAAATTGGAGATGCAGCTCTGTTTGAACGATTTGAGCTTGAATATGCATGAGGATGAAATGGAACGGTGTGTTATACTGGGGTCGACGTGCTGTTAATGGACTGTACCCAGGCATGTGAAGCAGCCTGGGGTAAGCCATGGAAAGGTATGTGGGGCCTGCCTGTGGATAGGGAGCTGTGGTTTCGGTGCATTACACATGACAGCTAGAGAATGGATGTGAGCGGATGCGGCCATTCTTCGTCTGTTTCTAGCATTATTTCGCTTAGCGCAGGAAACTCCGATCAAGTATGAAAAAGATATATATACTCCCGACCTAAGCCAGGTGTGTGTGTGTATATATACTCCCGACCTAAGCCAGGTGTGTGTGTGTATATATACTCCCGACCTAAGGCAGGTGTGTGTGTGTGTGTGTGTGTGTGTGTGTGTGTGTGTATGTGTGTGTGTGTGTGTGTGTGTGTGTGTGTGTGTGTGTATGTGTGTGTGTGTGTGTGTGTGTGTGTGTGTAGATATAATGAACGGTTTACTGAGTTCAGGCGGGCGGCCATTAGTCTGAAAATATGCATTTGAGGAATTACGTAGTAGGGGAGTCATAATAGTAACTAGTTAATCACAGAAGAGCTCAAGGTCAAGGTAGACTTGGATGAGCACACGAGTTCACTTCATAGAACATGAAGTTTTACTGAGCAAATTTGATGGTCAATACATAATACCGTTATTGGTGATTCGTGTAACATTACGTGACGTAAAGTTGCTTATTGGTTGAATTGCAGTGGTATTGTGTTGACATATTATGTATTTAATGGGGAACATTAAGTGATCTAAAGTTACTAAATGCAGTAGTATTGTGTTGACATAAATTATGCATTTAATGGTAGACATTAAGCTACATACTGGTTGAACTGCAGTAATACTGTGTGACATATGTATGTAATGCTGAACATTATGTGATGAATAATTTCACGTTGGTTGCGTGACACTAATGTAGTTGTTCTCGCACAGATAACTATGGGAAGACTGAGCTATTTGCCTGCTTCGGTGTACACTTGGTCATGGATTGTGTATGGTACTCACAAGTAGTGGCTACGAGCACTGGTGGGTACTCACAAGTAGTGGCTACGAGCACTGGTGGGTACAAGGTGATTGTGATGACAAGACGTCGGTCAGTAGAGGTTAGGTGGTGCTGGTATCTGTCACCATCATGGTGTCGCCGGGTCACAAATCCAAGGGTCGGAGGGACGAAGAATGTGTTATTGTCAAGTATGTGTGTGTCACACTGAGGCGACCGCAGCTCCGACCCACGTCGGCCTCTCGAAAGACTCGTCGACTTAAGTGATTCACTAACTCACTGGTAAAGGTGTCTAGTGTATACATGTCTTTCACGATCAGATCCATTGGAGGTAGACATTCTTGTATTGAGGATGATAGGTTCATATCAGGCTTAATGAAAGCATCAATCTGGAGAGAGAGAGAGAGAGAGAGAGAGAGAGAGAGAGAGAGAGAGAGAGAGAGAGAGAGTTCAGGTCGACATGTTGACCTGTAGTCGACCCAGTGAACGCCACTGACATACGTCCTACCCTTTTGAGGATGACTGTGTGTGTGTGTGTGTGTGTGTGTGTGTGTGTGTGTGTGTGAGTGTGTGTGTGTCAGGATTAATTTATTGCTAACGGCGATCAAGGTACCTTTCTGATGGGAGGGTCCAGCAGGAGTGCTCGTCTCAGAATATCGTGCTGGAGGAATTTTTTTTAACATATTACACGAGCCAATTTGATTTGAAGGACGTTCGTGTCATCCTCCACTGAGCATTTCGATCAGAACGTCTTTCTAGACGGGATGTCATCAGTCTGGTGTTTGCGGAACATTCGTCCGATACATTAGTCATGTACCACACTGTGCAGACCTGCTCTGGGTGTGCTCAGTTTAAAACCCAGAGCTCCTGTGGACGGTGGAGACGCACAGCACGTATACCAGTACAGAAGACCTGGGCTGGTACAGGTAGATAAAATGTGTCACGGAGTGAAAGTAGTGATGGAAAATACTGTTGGAAATGTTATACTTAACGAACTCTAGCCAGTGAGGAACCTAATCAGTTCAGTTAATGTTTTCACCAAGCAAGGCAGAGATAATATTGGTGAGTTAGACCAGTGGTAACAGTGTAGGAAAGTGTACATAGGTATTGCTCCTTCAGAGTCCAAAGCAACTCGTTAGAGATCATTACGAAATGAGTAAAACAGATCATGAATAACTCTGGTATCTCGCAGACCACAATCCACATCGTCTCTTACTTGTGGAGGAGAGGAAAAAATAGTTGAATTAAGGTCATAATGATGAAAGATAATTATAATAACTGTAAAAAGTAATAATAATAATAATAATGATAGTAGTAATAATGATAATTATATTATTATTATTATTATTTTAGTATTATTATTATTATTATTATTATTATCATTAATGATAATAATGTTAATATTTTTCTCATACATGCTCGCCGATTCTTGCGTGACGAGGTAGCGCCAGGAACAGATGAAGAACAGCCGTATTTGCTCACATCCATTGTCTAGGTATCACGTGGAGTAATGCATCATATCCAGAGGCCCCATCCACACTCAAGCCCCACAGACCTGTCTGTGGCTTCACTGTTAGGAAAGCACATACGAAAAAAGAAGTCAGTGAAAAATGCTGTTAATCTGAGACGGTCTTCAACGAATAACTTCAAGGCACCACATGCCTGCTATGGCAAGAGAGTTGGCAGTGTCGTTGTGCAAATAGAGATTACGAAGACGTAAAAGCTGAAGATTGCGCTGAGGGAGGGAGGAGTCACCTCAATTTTTTCAGCCAGGCACATCAAACAATCCACTCCTAGAGACGTTAATAGGAATCCCAGGAATTATAACACTTATATGCCCACGTCTGAGAGAATTTAACGGTCGAATCTCTACAAAAATTGGAAACAAGAACTCGACATTATCAAACGGGCCTTTCAGAAGGCATAAAGGTGGTTGAGACGGCATGGGGAAGCATATGAGTATAGATTATGAGAGAGAGAGAGAGAGAGAGAGAGAGAGAGAGAGAGAGAGAGAGAGAGAGAGAGAGAGAGAGACTGTGGGTAATGGTGCAAGGATGCAGACAGGCACAAACCAGCTTAATGAAGAGACAAAGGTAAACCATCAGAATGGAGATCAGGAGGTTGTCATAATCATAAGACATTCAGAGCTGGAAAGAAATGGTGTGAGGGGGGAACGTTCAGAAGAACAGAAGACAGAGACACGGGAAAAAAGGGGACAGTCAGGCGAGGGAAGAAGACGAAAACAAGGAAAACCACCAAAGCATGAATGATTTAGATACAGTACAGTGGGAATATGTAAGTCTGGCAGGTCGTAGTGAGGACATGGTAGAGATCATAACACCCTCAAATACGATATCTGAATATACTTTAGAGACAGCAACTAGGTATACGTGCAAAGTATATATAGAGGATAGACCATGCCTCAGCAAGCACCGCCGAACTCATTTGGCTAGGAGCAGCGCGATTCGTGCATCGACAACACGAAAAACACACAAAAATGAAACATAACGACGAAGACGGGTGAGTTGCCAGAGGAAGGAGTGACCCTCGCTGCCCTGTACGAGATCATGGGAAAGGATCTGAAAATGTTTTTAATTTGAACGGGGACTCTGAGTTTTCCTGCTTTGGAATATCATCGCCACCACCTTTGCTCGTTAGGTCGAAATGCAGAGAATTAGATTAGTGTGTAGTCATCTCTTATTCTCTTTCCACCTGGGAGTGTAATTAATTTTGTTTTAAAAGTCTCTTAACATTATTATGCGATGATGAGGAACACTTTATTTTCGTAGCTGTTATGATCAGCCTCGCCAAATAAACTTTAAATTTTCGAAAGCAGAGAGAGAGAGAGAGAGAGAGAGAGAGAGAGAGAGAGAGAGAGAGAGAGAGAGAGAGCAGTGGAGGATGCAGCCCCAGAAACGCTGTACCCAAGCCAGGATCTCACCAGGGACGGCTCTTAGCCCTCCCTAAGGGCGCAGAGGACTTCCTGCAGAGTTAGTGCCGAGTCTGGCTGGGAGTCGAGTCTTGCTTCCTCATATTGTTCTGCTGGAGATGAGGGACAGGGTTTGGGGCTAGTGTAAGGACGGGGAGGTGTGAGCTACATCTCCAGTGAGGAGATGAGGGAGGGAAGAGTGTGTGTGTGTGTCTGTTGTTGAGAAGACGAGAGCACTGCTGTAGACGAGAGGTGGAGCGAGTGTGTCTGCCTGAGACACAGAGAAACAGGAGTACATCTGCACACACGTCTTAGTGTCGCCTGTGGGCCCTCTGTGTCAGTGTAGGGTGGCGTGTGTGGCTGTTATGCGCGTGTTATAAAGATTAGCAGCTGGGGACGTTGGAGTAGGTCCATGAACTCGCTTAGTCACTACTCGTACACTTGCCACCCATTTATTCAGTTCATCCATTCGCTGTGCAATCACCACCCATTCATTCACTATTTACCCGCTCGTTGTACACTCTCAGCACGTTCATTCATCATTAATCCAGTCACTCTACACTCACAACTCATTCAGCCACCATTCATCCTTTCGGTTATTCACATATGTATATTACATATGCTATCATAACTGATTTTTCATTCCCACCTTTTTACTTATTCATATATGTATATTACATATACTATCATAACTGATTCTTGATTCCCCTATTACTTTTTAGTTATTCATACGCCAGACATTAGTCACACACACACACACACACACACACACACACACACACACCGTTCAACAAATCGCAACCCATGCTCTCTCTCTCTCTCTCTCTCTCTCTCTCTCTCTCTCTCTCTCTCTCTCTCTCTCTCTCTCTCTCTCTCTCTATCTATCTATCTATCTATCTATCTATCTATCTATCTGTCTCTCTCTCTCTCTTTCTCTCTCATCCTAACATGCTCAATTCTACTCCAGGATCACAACTTTCACAATCAATACTCAGCGATAAGACTCTCACCCCACTCATTCTCTCATTATTCACAAATAAGCCTCATACTAACCCAAACCTAATCAGAGCTTATTATCTTACCTTTTATACACCTGTACTCTCAGTCAGTGCCTGTACACTGGCTACTCACACACTTCCATCACACCTTGCTCATTACGTAATCACTAGTGCAATATATATATATATATATATATATATATGTGTGTGTGTGTGTGTGTGTGTGTATGTATATATAATTTCTTTTGTATGTAGATAATGATCTTCGTGTGTGTGTGTATATATATATATATATATATATATATATATATATATATATATATATATATATATATATATATATATATATATATATATATATACATATTCCCTGGGGATAGGGGAGAAAGAATACTTCCCACGTATTCCCTGCGTGTCGTAGAAGGCGACTAAAAGGGAAGGGAGCGGGGGGCTGGAAATCCTCCCCTCTCGTTTTTTTTTTTTTTTTTTTTTTTTCCAAAAGAAGGAACAGAGAAGAGGGCCAGGTGAGGATATTCCCTCAAAGGCCCAGTCCTCTGTTCTTAACGCTACCTCGCTATCGCGGGAAATAGCGAATAGTATGAAAAAAAAAAAAAAAAATATATATATATATATATATATATATATATATATATATATATATATGTATATATTGATAGCCGTTACCTGTGTTAGCGAGATAGCGCCAGGACCAAACGATGAAAGGCCCCATCCGCTCAAATCCATATTCTATCTGTCACGTGTAATGCACCGAAACCACAGCTTCCTATCCACATTCAAGACCCACAGACCTTTCAGTTGTTATCCCGGACGCTTCACATGCAGTGATTCAGTTCACTGGCATCATGTCGATCCCTGTATAGCACATCATTACAATTCACTCTTATTCCGTGCGTGCTTTTCACCCTTCTGAATGTTCTGACCTCGATCGCTCAAAATGTTTTTCGCTCCATCCTTCCTTCTCCAGTTTGGTCTCTCCGTTTTCCTGGTTACCTCCTCTTCTGGCACACATATCCTCTTTGGTCAACCTTTTCTCACTCACACTTTACATATGTCCCATCCATTTCATCACACCCTCTTCGGCTCTCTCAACCGCACTTTTTATTATTACAATTCTCTTTTACCTTTTCATTTCTTAATCGAACCATCTCACACCACATATTGTCTAAACATTTGATTTCCAATACAGCCACCCCCCTCCGCACAGCCTTATGTATGTCACATGCCTCGCAACCGTATAATAATGGTAGGACTACCATACCTTCAAACATATCCATTTTTGCCCTCTCAAATAACTTTCTTTCTACACATTCTTCATCACTTTCAGACCCTTCGTCTCATCACCCACCTTATGACTCACTTATGCTTCCATGGTTCCATTCGCTGCCTTGTCCACTCCCAGCTATCTAAAACACCTCACTTTCTCCAAGTTTTCTCCATTCAAACTCACATCCCAACTAAACTCCCACTCAACCCTGCTAGACCTGATAACTTTCATGCTATTGACTTCTCAACTTCCTCCTTTCATACTTCCAGACTCAGTCACCAATTTCAGCAGTTTCTTACTGGAATCTGTCACCAGTGCTGTATCATCGGCGAACAACAACTGACTCGCTTCCAAGGCCCTCATCCCCCACAGACTGCGTACGCGTCCCTCTTTCCAGAACTCTCAGTTGCTTCCTTTGCCATCTAGTCCCATCTTGTCCATAAACAGAGTGAGCAACCATGGTAACATCACACATCCTTGCCGTAGACCAGCATTCACTTGGAACTATTTTCGCTCCTCTCTTCTTATTCGTACACATGCCTCACACTCTTGATAAATATTTCTTACTACTTCTAGCAGCTTTCCTCCCACACCGTATATTCTTGACATTTCGCAAGGCATCTCTATCATATCCTTTCTCCAGATCCATGAATGCCACACACCAATCCATCTGTTTCTCTTAAGTATTTCTAATATTCTTTAAAGCAAACATATGATCCACACATCCCCTACCACTTCTGAAACCACACTGTTCCTTCGTAGTCTTTGATCTGTACAAGCCATCCCTCTCGGACAATACCCTCCGAAACAATTTACTAGGTACACTCAACAAACTTACACCTCTGTAGTTTGAACACTCACCTTTATCTCCCTGCTTTATTCAGTAGCACTGTACATTCAGTCCGCCAGTCCTCAGGAACCCCATCATGATCCTTACATATATTGAAAATCCTTACCAACCAATCAGCAACATAGTCACCCTCTTTCTTGATAAATTCAACTGCAATGCCATCCACTCCAGCCGCCTTGCCACATTTCATCTTGCTTTAGGTTTTCACCTCTTCTTCTTTCTTTACGAAACCTCTATACAAGACTCGCTTTGCATACCACCCCGACCTAGATACTTAACACCTGCCACCCTATCATTCAGCAACACATTCAACAGTCGTTCAAAATTCTCATTTCATATCCTCCTTACTTAATCACTACCTATTATCACTTCCCCTTTTGTACCCTTCAACAATGTTCCTCTTTGTTCTCTTGTTTTTCGCTCGTTACTAACCTCCCTCCAAAGACGTCTTATTTCTCCTAAAGTTTACTGATACTCACCAAAATCTCATTTACCCTATTTTGCAACCCCTGCACCACCATCTTGACCTCCCTGTAAGTACTGCCAAAACGCTTATCTTGTTTCATTCACTAGCAACTCTATCTCTTTATCCAACCTCTCACTACCCTTTCTAATCTACCCACCTTTCTCATGCCACATACATCTCTCGCACATGCCAGCATTGCTTCCTTAAATACCCCCCATTCCTCACCCACTCCCGTTGCTTCATTTACCCTCACCATTCACCATTCCACACTCAATCTCTCCTGGTATTTCTTCCTTCATGTCTTTTCCAAGCTCGCTCACTCTCATCACTCACCGACGTTGTTTCCTCTTTTCCGAAAACTTCTCCAAACTTCACCTTCGCCTCCACAAGATAGTGATCAGACGTCGTTACTAAGATGACCTTGATTAGGACATCAGTTGCTCGTGCCTTCGCAGCTGACATGAGAAAAACATAGAGAATAGAGGTCGTATTAAACAAAGAAAATGGGTAACGGTAAGGAATGCTGTAGTAGATAGATGACCGAGGCAGGGATTTGCAGTGGAAGTAGGATAACCAGCGATGAAAAAGAGAAAGAAGAATTTAAGGGTAGGAGTTGTTCCCACATACACACGAAAAAGAGGAGAATACAACGTGCTGTATCATAAATAAATTCGTCGAGGAACAGCTCCGTCAGGAATTCCATTTTGGAAATATACTTTTCTGAAGCGCATTTCCTTTCCACTTTTTCCCCAGTTCCATGTATAATCTTGTATATAAGAAAAACTGTGCGAGTTTGTGTGTGTGAATACATATTTTGTGTGTGTGTGTGTGTGTGTGTGTGTGTGTGTGTGTCTGTGTGTGTGTGTACCATGATGCATAATGTATTGTCCTTGTATATACGTTATTGCTCTAATCCCTGAATATATATATATATATTCACAGTTAGATGTTTGTACATATTGGTAACTACATGTACTTAAAAGCAAACCTATCCAATACATTTTATATTTCCTTTCGATGGCAGCTGTCAAGTAATGAGGAAACTTACTGACCACAACAGCCTGAGTGTGGGTTTGGGCCAGTATGTGCTGGTGAAGGGACGTCCAACACCACAGTGGACCGAGAGTGGGCTTGAGGTAGTGTGGGATGGTGAAGGGACGTCCACAGTGGCCTTAGGGCTTCATAACCCTGCTGGTGTAAGCACTCCTCTCAGCTGGGACCCCATGTTGGTGTTGGGAAACCCGTACTAGTGACGTGGTTTCTTACTACTGTTTGAGTCTAATTACCACATCCCGGTCTCGAGAGCTGGTGTTGAGGCCTCCTGCAAAGGGTTTGTGAGAATGTTGGTGTTGAGGCTTTCCTGGAACAGTCCCGGGAGTTTTCTATGATTGCTGGTGTTGGGGATTTCCCGTAAAGGACATGTATGAATGCTGGTGTTGCAAAGGTCTCAAAGGCTCTGCTGTATGAATGCTTGTGTTGAAGTATGTTTCAAAGGCTCTGCAAGGATGATGGTGGTGGAGCTTCCTGCAACAGTCCAGGTCTTAGTAATCCCTTTGGTACTCAAACGCTCTGCACGAGACATAAGATACCTAACGCTGATCGAACGGCATCTTTTAGATCGAGGAAAAATTACTTGCGATCCACATGCGACCTCGACAGCTGTCTGACTTCAACCCCTCCCTTACACACACGCACACTTGAAAACTTGTATGATATATATGCACAAGATGTGAGGACTGTTTCACTTTTAAGGGTGTGTGGTCTTATATTTTTTTTCTTTTACCGGCCCTGGATTACTAAGTTAATCAGCAAAATAAGGGACAAGCAGACTGCTATTTCTACACTGTTGCCTTCGCTTAAATTATGTAAATGTTGCCGCATCTGAAGAGAAAGATGTCAAAGGTCACACTAAGAACAGTGAAAGAATTACGTGTCTCACTTTAACTCCGACAATGACTCAAAGTCTTTCAGCACAAGTCGCAGGAGATATGGGTCTATATAGAGATCGCCCACTGTTAGGAAGTCCTGTATTTCACATATTGATTATTTTGCTTAAGAGATTGTCTGTGTTCATTTGAGCATTCAGAAACACTTTATATTTTTTGGTTCTTATGAATCTGTGACAGTGATAGAATAGCGGTCAGCATGATTATAAACCTGAAGTATTTGGGATTGGGTTATTGACTGTGTAGTAACTCGTGTAACTTCAGCCACAGGCATCTGCCAATAAGACGTACGAAAAATGTCGAGACATATTGTTAACGCTCCTCAGAATGTGAAATAATTAGTAAAAGAATGGAAAACTTTTTCATCCTTCATATAGAAAGACAAATAAACTTATATCATCTTCGCTCCTATCATCTTTCTCAGCCAAACTTTCTTCCCTACCGCGAGCACGTCTATTGTGGCGCCATTTTTATATTGGCGGTCACGTCCCTGATTGGTCCGTTCAAAGGCTGAGCATGATGGGAATTCCCCGCGTCCGATTTCATTCGATTGACTTTAAACGTGATTTTCTCTGTAATCCTTTAAGTCCCTTTTCATAGATTGAATACCTTTCACTGTCATTCTAATCTTTACATTCTTGAGGAGTGTAGATTGTACGTTGACTTTTCAAATATGTAATGGAAAACGTTTTAGCGAGAATTAAACTTCAGTCTCGATACGGACGTCTGGTAGGCGAAACGTTTTAGGATCCCGCTCACGTACCTTATTAGATCTACTTCCCAGTGGAGGTCGATTTATTCCTCACCTAATACAAGTGTGCATACCACCTCTCGATGAATGATTTTTCTTTTACAACTTTAGTGATAGTGTAAATGGAAGACTACTACAATGTTACGTGCGAGAAGTTTCGTTAGAGGATACATAACTGAAGAATTATCACGAAGGATTTTCTGGGTCGCCGAAGAAAACAGGTAAGAGTTATCTTGGTAGTCTTTGTGGTGTGGGTCAGCCAAGAGGAAATGAAGACTTTTTATCTCCCGGTTCTCACCGTGTGTGTGGTTGTGTGTGTGTCTTAATACCCGCTTTTGTTTGTCAGGAGAGAGCTTCACGCATCTTTCGTAGAGATTTTGGATTTTCCAGTGCTATCAAGTGTGTTTCCTCTTTGCTTCGTCAATTTCACATAACCGCTACTGCGTTGCTGAAGAAATGGATTTCTCTCTGAAAAGTTACTGCCTCTCTTGCCTAGTTTTTCCGTTGGTGTTGTGGTTGTTAGGTTTCGTTTGTATTTCCGAGATCTGGTCATAACACGTAACAAGTTTTTGTTTACAAATGGTTCTTTAAGTTGAACATTGTATAAAGGCTTTCTTGGAAAAAATATAAGCTGAATCAAGGAAATGTTTGCGATACTACAATTTGTAACCAGCGTCATAGATATTGCAGAGTTCATCAAGGAATTCAGGACTTATATGCGAAATGTTTTAAGATACACAGAGCGTTTCACTTATTGTGATGAATGGAGTAATAGATATATTAAGACTTGTGGGTTTACGACATATAAATTTTAGCTTTTATTTTGTTCCAATGAATATTAACAGTCTAAGAATGCCAGTGTATTCTCTCTCAATTTCATGAGTAAACTCTGTTGAGTCTACCAAACAGTTCACCTTCAGAAATACATTTTCATTTTTATTAGTAGGCCACAAACAAAGATGATCAACATAACTGTGCAGTTTGATGTCATTGTTAAGTAAGGTGACATAAGATCTATTGCTTTAAAAAAAATCCTTGTGCAAATTTTTTTTCCATACTTATACGAAAGTGTTGTGTGAAAAATATATCTGAATTGAAACTTTCAATCATGAACACATAGATTAATTAGCTCTAAATGGTACATGTGGGCGGTGGTAAAGTATGTCTGACTCTTTCACCATAAACTCCAATAGATCATCAACAGGAACTTTGATGAATAACACATCAAAACTAGTGATAACCTTAAATCTGTAATTATGCTTGATTGATTGATTGACTTTATTCAGGGACCCTAGTACATTATGATAGGTATACACATGTGCAATACACCACAGTAAGGCACATAGTAGCTTCCACTAGGATAACCTACTAAAGTTTTGCAAACTTATTTCCAGTAGGGTCCTTGTATTGTAGCAAAATGGAGCAGTCAGCAAAGGAGCCACCGCACCGTGCCCATACAAGACACGTGTACATTGTATACCACTCTAAAAGTTAAAAAAAAAATTACAAACCATGCAGAATATTACTTATATGTCTAGTGATATACATATGCATTTAGTTAAGAGAATCTTTCTTCGTCAATATGTTCCCTAACTGCTGATCTAAATAGTTATTTTTGTTTATACATTGTATATTATTTAGTAATGAATTCCATTCTTTAATAATTGTATGATAGAAGGTATGAGTTGCAGTTCCCTTGGCTCTTGTTATACAGAAGTTAAATTCACTATGTCTAGTACTGGTTGATTGGTTATTTACTACCCTATGAAAATTTTCTAAGATATGTGGCCCCTGTGTTGTTGTATATGTTAGAGGCATTATTCAGTTTTATTTGCTTGACCCTATCCTCTACACCTAACACGTTTACTTTCTCCCTCTCTGCTTGGCCAATGTGAGCTCTGGGATCTACATCTAGAATAAATCTGATAATTTTGTTATGACAAATTTGTAGCTGCTTTTTGGATTTACTGCTTACTCCAGAATACCAAGAAGAACATGCATAATCAAAATGAAGTTGAATTAAAGCAGAACATTTATTGAATTTTCTTATCAAAGCCATTTGCTTGTCTATATATATATTTTAATCTTGCATTTATTCTCTTGATTATGTACTGACAACTTAACTCCCGTGAGCCACATTGGTCCAAATAAACTCCTAGGCACTTAACTGACTTCACCTCTTTTATTACCTGAACATTACATGTTATTGCAAAATTATTTACCTTATCTAGTTTTCTTTTATAATCTACTATTATAACTTGGGTTTTTCCTAGGTGAAGAGACAGTTTGCTTTTAATCATCCAATTATTACATGTTTCAAGCTCTTTTCCTAATCTATTTGAGCTAACATTAGCATCCTTGTGCAGTACAATTAGAATACTGTCATCAGCATAAAGAAAAAGTTGGCATGAGAACCTAATTTTCATGTCTTTTACATAGCAGGAAAATAATAGAGGTTCTAAACTATTTCCCTTTGGAACTCCACAAGATATACCATAAGGCTCAGAATAATATTCGTCAGTTTCAACTACTTGGTTCCTTCCAGTCTGGTATGAGTAAAACCATTCCACAGACTTTTTCCCCATTGCTTTTAGTTTTTCACACAAAATGTGATGATCAACCATGTCAAATGCTTTTTGTAGGTCCAAAAGTAGAAGTCCTGAATAATTTCCTTTTGATATAATTATTTTAAGTAAGTCTAAAAGGTAGACCAAAAATGTATCTGTGGAGTACTTTCCCCCGAATCCTGACTGAAAATTGTATATAATATTATTTGACTAGGTGATTTACTAATTGATCATGAACAACCCTTTCCTGTACTTTTGATATTACATTTAGTATACAGACTGGTCTGTAATTTCCTACTTCATGCTTATTTTCTTTTTTTTTTTTTTTTTGTACAGTGGGTTTACTCTAGCATCCTTTAGCCAGCTAGTACTTCACTTGTATTTACAGATAGATTTACAGTATGTTTTAGTGGTCCTTTTAGTACTGGTGCCACGTCCTTTATGAACTTTCCTGGTAAACCATCTACCCCTGAGTTTTATTATTTCCTAGTTCTTTTTATTACACTAAGAATATACTCTTCCGTTACTTCTGTAAGCCCCAAATTTTTTTCTGTAATCTTCTTTGATCTATAATAGTTTTTAGAATTATAAGTATCACTGCTAACAGTTTTAAGAAGCATATGGTAATTTACTAACTAAATTTGATGCTACAGATGTAAAGAATTTATTGAAATATGTTGCTGTCTTTTTTCCATCAAAGCACAGTTCATGTTCAATCTTGAGGACAGTTTTTGAATCTTCCTTCAATTTTTCTGAGTAACTTAAGATTTCAGTTGCCATAATTTCTTGCAGTCATTATTACTTTCTTTGATTTTATTAGAAGTAAAAAGGTCACTCATGGAAACAAGAACAATTAAAAAAGATCATAAAAAGGTCACTCATGGAAACAAGAACAATTAAAAAAGATCATAAAAAGGTCACTCATGGAAACAAGAACAATTAAAAAAGATCATAAAAAGGTCACTCATGGAAACAAGAACAATTAAAAAAGATCATAAAAAGGTCACTCATGGAAACAAGAACAATTAAAAAAGATCATAAAAAGGTCACTCATGGAAACAAGAACAATTAAAAAAGATCATAAAAAGGTCACTCATGGAAACAAGAACAATTAAAAAAGATCATAAAAAGGTCACTCATGGAAACAAGAACAATTAAAAAAGATCATAAAAAGGTCACTCATGGAAACAAGAACAATTAAAAAAGATCATAAAAAGGTCACTCATGGAAACAAGAACAATTAAAAAAGATCATAAAAAGGTCACTCATGGAAACAAGAACAATTAAAAAAGATCATAAAAAGGTCACTCATGGAAACAAGAACAATTAAAAAAGATCATAAAAAGGTCACTCATGGAAACAAGAACAATTAAAAAAGATCATAAAAAGGTCACTCATGGAAACAAGAACAATTAAAAAAGATCATAAAAAGGTCACTCATGGAAACAAGAACAATTAAAAAAGATCATAAAAAGGTCACTCATGGAAACAAGAACAATTAAAAAAGATCATAAAAAGGTCACTCATGGAAACAAGAACAATTAAAAAAGATCATAAAAAGGTCACTCATGGAAACAAGAACAATTAAAAAAGATCATAAAAAGGTCACTCATGGAAACAAGAACAATTAAAAAAGATCATAAAAAGGTCACTCATGGAAACAAGAACAATTAAAAAAGATCATAAAAAGGTCACTCATGGAAACAAGAACAATTAAAAAAGATCATAAAAAGGTCACTCATGGAAACAAGAACAATTAAAAAAGATCATAAAAAGGTCACTCATGGAAACAAGAACAATTAAAAAAGATCATAAAAAGGTCACTCATGGAAACAAGAACAATTAAAAAAGATCATAAAAAGGTCACTCATGGAAACAAGAACAATTAAAAAAGATCATAAAAAGGTCACTCATGGAAACAAGAACAATTAAAAAAGATCATAAAAAGGTCACTCATGGAAACAAGAACAATTAAAAAAGATCATAAAAAGGTCACTCATGGAAACAAGAACAATTAAAAAAGATCATAAAAAGGTCACTCATGGAAACAAGAACAATTAAAAAAGATCATAAAAAGGTCACTCATGGAAACAAGAACAATTAAAAAAGATCATAAAAAGGTCACTCATGGAAACAAGAACAATTAAAAAAGATCATAAAAAGGTCACTCATGGAAACAAGAACAATTAAAAAAGATCATAAAAAGGTCACTCATGGAAACAAGAACAATTAAAAAAGATCATAAAAAGGTCACTCATGGAAACAAGAACAATTAAAAAAGATCATAAAAAGGTCACTCATGGAAACAAGAACAATTAAAAAAGATCATAAAAAGGTCACTCATGGAAACAAGAACAATTAAAAAAGATCATAAAAAGGTCACTCATGGAAACAAGAACAATTAAAAAAGATCATAAAAAGGTCACTCATGGAAACAAGAACAATTAAAAAAGATCATAAAAAGGTCACTCATGGAAACAAGAACAATTAAAAAAGATCATAAAAAGGTCACTCATGGAAACAAGAACAATTAAAAAAGATCATAAAAAGGTCACTCATGGAAACAAGAACAATTAAAAAAGATCATAAAAAGGTCACTCATGGAAACAAGAACAATTAAAAAAGATCATAAAAAGGTCACTCATGGAAACAAGAACAATTAAAAAAGATCATAAAAAGGTCACTCATGGAAACAAGAACAATTAAAAAAGATCATAAAAAGGTCACTCATGGAAACAAGAACAATTAAAAAAGATCATAAAAAGGTCACTCATGGAAACAAGAACAATTAAAAAAGATCATAAAAAGGTCACTCATGGAAACAAGAACAATTAAAAAAGATCATAAAAAGGTCACTCATGGAAACAAGAACAATTAAAAAAGATCATAAAAAGGTCACTCATGGAAACAAGAACAATTAAAAAAGATCATAAAAAGGTCACTCATGGAAACAAGAACAATTAAAAAAGATCATAAAAAGGTCACTCATGGAAACAAGAACAATTAAAAAAGATCATAAAAAGGTCACTCATGGAAACAAGAACAATTAAAAAAGATCATAAAAAGGTCACTCATGGAAACAAGAACAATTAAAAAAGATCATAAAAAGGTCACTCATGGAAACAAGAACAATTAAAAAAGATCATAAAAAGGTCACTCATGGAAACAAGAACAATTAAAAAAGATCATAAAAAGGTCACTCATGGAAACAAGAACAATTAAAAAAGATCATAAAAAGGTCACTCATGGAAACAAGAACAATTAAAAAAGATCATAAAAAGGTCACTCATGGAAACAAGAACAATTAAAAAAGATCATAAAAAGGTCACTCATGGAAACAAGAACAATTAAAAAAGATCATAAAAAGGTCACTCATGGAAACAAGAACAATTAAAAAAGATCATAAAAAGGTCACTCATGGAAACAAGAACAATTAAAAAAGATCATAAAAAGGTCACTCATGGAAACAAGAACAATTAAAAAAGATCATAAAAAGGTCACTCATGGAAACAAGAACAATTAAAAAAGATCATAAAAAGGTCACTCATGGAAACAAGAACAATTAAAAAAGATCATAAAAAGGTCACTCATGGAAACAAGAACAATTAAAAAAGATCATAAAAAGGTCACTCATGGAAACAAGAACAATTAAAAAAGATCATAAAAAGGTCACTCATGGAAACAAGAACAATTAAAAAAGATCATAAAAAGGTCACTCATGGAAACAAGAACAATTAAAAAAGATCATAAAAAGGTCACTCATGGAAACAAGAACAATTAAAAAAGATCATAAAAAGGTCACTCATGGAAACAAGAACAATTAAAAAAGATCATAAAAAGGTCACTCATGGAAACAAGAACAATTAAAAAAGATCATAAAAAGGTCACTCATGGAAACAAGAACAATTAAAAAAGATCATAAAAAGGTCACTCATGGAAACAAGAACAATTAAAAAAGATCATAAAAAGGTCACTCATGGAAACAAGAACAATTAAAAAAGATCATAAAAAGGTCACTCATGGAAACAAGAACAATTAAAAAAGATCATAAAAAGGTCACTCATGGAAACAAGAACAATTAAAAAAGATCATAAAAAGGTCACTCATGGAAACAAGAACAATTAAAAAAGATCATAAAAAGGTCACTCATGGAAACAAGAACAATTAAAAAAGATCATAAAAAGGTCACTCATGGAAACAAGAACAATTAAAAAAGATCATAAAAAGGTCACTCATGGAAACAAGAACAATTAAAAAAGATCATAAAAAGGTCACTCATGGAAACAAGAACAATTAAAAAAGATCATAAAAAGGTCACTCATGGAAACAAGAACAATTAAAAAAGATCATAAAAAGGGTAGGAGGAAAATTAAGTGAAAGATAGTTTCAGAAATACGAGGAAAATTATAAAGAAATGCAACAGAAGTGGGGGAGTAGAAAAGACAAATCATCAACGACAGCGAGAGAGGCAAGAAAAATGTATATAAGAACAACATAACATCACAGAGAAACCGAGTAGGTTGAAGAACAATAAGAGTAACAAGAGCAGCGTCAACAGATATCAAGAGAATAAGTAGAAGACTAAAGATAAAAGATAATTCCTTCGCTATGTTTTCTCCCATTTTCAGTCATTAATCCTTTACTTTGTTCTATTTTGTCCTGCTTCATGAGCCATTCATTTCCTTTGTATGTCTCGATAATATTAATCTGTTTTATATGTTTGTTTATCCATGATAATCTCTTCCTTTTGTTATATTCTTTCACCCTTTTATTAATTCATTTGCTTTCAATATTTTTCACTTTTTATTCACAAAATCTCTATCCTTATTTTCATTCACCCTCCATCACTGATTCTCTTGTCGAGCGTTTCCACCCTTTCTAGTATTAATTCCTTCCTTTATTAGTTTTTTTTTCATTCTTTGTCGCTGTCTCCCGCGTTAGCGACATAGCGCAAGGAAACAGACGAAAGAATGGCCCAACCCACCCACATACACATGTATATACATACACGTCCACACACGCACATATACATACCTATACATTTCAACAAATACATATATATACATACACAGACATATACATATATACACATGTACATAATTCATACTTGCTGTCTTTATTCATTCGTTCACACTCCGTCTCTAGCTGCCATGTATAATGCACCGAAACCACAGCTCCCTTTCCACAGGCCCCCGCAAAACTTTCCATGGTTTACCCCAGACGCTTCACATGCCCTGGTTCAGTCCACTGACAGCACGTCGACCCCGGTATACCACATCGTTCCAGTTCACTCTATTCCTTGCACGCCTTTCATCCTCCTACATGTTCAGGCCCCGATCGCTCAAAATCTTTTTTACTCCATCTTTCCACCTCCAATTTGGTCTCCCACTTCTCGTTCCCTCCACCTCTGACACATATATCCTCTTCGTCAATCGTTCCTCACTCATTCTCTCCATGCGACCAAACCATATGAAAACACCCTCTTCTGCTCTTACAATCACACTCTTTTTATTACCACACATCTCTGTTACCCTTTCATTACTTACTCGATCAAACCACCTCACACCACATATTGTTTTCAAACATCTCATTTCCAACACATCCACCCTCCTCCGCACAACTCTATCTATAGCCCACGCCTTGCTACCATGTAACATTGTTGGAACCACTATTCCTTCAAACATACCCATTTTTGCTTTCCGAGGTAATGATCTCGCCTTCCTTACATTTTTCAAGGCTCCCAGAACTTTCGCCCTCTCCCCCACCCTGTGACTCACTTTCGTTTCCATGGTTCCATCCGCTGCCAAATCCACTCCCAGATATCTAATACACTTCACTTCCTCCAGTTTTTCTCCATTCAAATTTACCTCCCAATTGACTTGTCCCTCAACCCTACTGTACCTAATAACCTTGCTCTTATTCACATTTACTCCTAACACTCTTCTTTCACACACTTTACCAAACTCAGTCACCAGCTTCTGCAGTTTCTCACCCGAATCAGCCACCAGCGCTGTATCATCAGCGAACAACACCTGACTCACTTCCCAAGCTCTCTCATCCACAACAGACTGCATACTTGCCCCTCTCTCCAAGACTCTTGCGCAAATTCACCTCCCTAACAACCCCATCCATGAACCAATAAAACAACCATGGAGACATCACGCGGCCCTGCCGCAAACCTACATTCACTGAGAAACGGTCAGTTTCCTCTCTCCCTACTCGTACACATGCCTTACATCCTCGATCCCCAATTCTGATAAATAGCATTAAAGAATCCAGCAAATTCTCCAGGCAGGATCATCTGTTGCGTAAAACCTTGTTGATTGTCCGATATAACTTTGTGTTCTAGAAATGTGACAATCTTATCTCGTATTATTTTTTTCCTTCGTTTTCGTAAGGCTAATTTGGCGACAGTTCAAGGCACACTTTTTGCCACTTTTATATATATATATATATATATATATATATATATATATATATATATATATATATATATATAGGAGTAATGTAATGTAAACTCACTCTTCTGTTCTACAATTTTTTTAAAAAGCCATTATAGTTTCCTCATTTGTTCTGTTCATTTGCATCTTTAAGCATGGAAGTCCTATATCACTGAACTCTCCTTGCTAATTCTGAAGAACTTCTTACAATCAACTTTGTCAAATTAATTGTGGCAATTGAAAGTTGTTATTGTGGCTCACATCTTTCTTCTCTGTTACAATATAGTCTAAAATCATGGTTCCTATCCTCTCCCAGTAATTCATCTCTTGTATATGTGTCAGGTACAAACTTTCTTGCCCTCCATTAGACCTTCTCAATTTAATGTACTTGTTTCCTTATGTGTGGTGCCCTGGGGATAGGGGAGAAAGAATACTTCCCATGTATTCCCTGCGTGTCGTAGAAGGCGACTAAAAGGGGAGGGAGCGGGGGGCTGGAAATCCTCCCCTCTCGTTTTTTTTTTGATTTTCCAAAAGAAGGAACAGAGAACGAGGCCAGGTGAGGATATTCCCTCAGAGGCCCAGTCCTCTGTTCTTAACGCTACCTTGCTAACGCGGGAAATGGCGAATAGTATGAATGAAAGAAAAGAAAGGAGTAACAGTTGCTAGTTTCCAGTCAGTTGGCACCTGACCATCCGATAGAGATTTGTTGAATATTTTTGTTATGGGGTACATCATTTGTCTGGGCGGTTGGATTTTATAGGATTTAATTGGTCCAGGTATTTAAAAACTTCAGAGTTCTTTATTTCTCTAACCTTCAACTCTTCTTCATCAGATCCTTGAAACGTTTTCATTGCTTGTGGTATTCGAGATGTTTCATCAGTTTTAAATACGGAGTTGAAAGAAAAAATTAGTATGGTAGCCATTCCCTGTAGTAATTAGTCTGTCATGTTCGTTTCGTGACTATCGTGACTATAATGGTCCCACAGGTCTATACTAAACACACTGTCCTCCTCCCTACAGAGGGCTTCGATTCTTCTCTTTATCCCAGCATTCTACTGAGGGTACAGGAATTGACGTCATACCTTGGCAGCAATCCCGATGTTATCAGCTTCCCACGACTTTCCCTCAACATGTTGATAAGTTCCCTATACCTCGCTATCATTTCTTCCGATCACTCATTAACTGCATTGTTCGTCCCCACATAAACGACGAAAATCACATCCTCGCGATTGTTTGATGTTATGTCGTCAAACTTATCTAGGTGATGGTGGGGACGAAGGTAGTGGCCGTGGTGATGGTAGGAACTAAATTAGGGGCCTTGGCAGGGACCAAGTTAAGGACGAAGGGCGACTCATGGAAACAAGAACAATTAAAAAAGATCATAAAAAGGTCACTCATGGAAACAAGAACAATTAAAAAAGATCATAAAAAGGGTAGGAGGAAAATTAAGTAAAAGATAGTTTCAGAAATACGAGGAAAATTATAAAGAAATGCAACAGAAGTGGGGGAGTAGAAAAGACAAATCATCAACGACAGCGAGAGAGGCAAGAAAAATGTATATAAGAACAACATAACATCACAGAGAAACCGGAGTAGGTTGAAGAACAATAAGAGTAACAAGAGCAGCGTCAACAGATATCAAGAGAATAAGTAGAAGACTAAAGATAAAAGATAATTCCTTCGCTATGTTTTCTCCCATTTTCAGTCATTAATCCTTTACTTTGTTCTATTTTGTCCCTGCTTCATTGATCCCTTCATTTCCTTTGTATGTCTCGATAATATTAATCTATTTTATATGTTTGTTTATCCATGATAATCTCTTCCTTTTGTTATATTCTTTCACCCTTTTATTAATTCATTTGCTTTCAATATTTTTCACTTTTTATTCATAAAATCTCTATCCTTATTTTCATTCACCCTCCATCACTGATTCCTCTTGTCGAGCGTTTCCACCCTTTCTAGTATTAATTCCTTCCTTTATTAGTTTTTTCATCCTCTTACATTGTTCAGCCCTTGCCTTGGAACACTTAGTCACTCACTTTCATTGCTAATCCCTTTCTTGCTGCATTTTTCGCTCCTCATTAACGATCCCTTTTCCCCTTTTTATACATTTGTCTCCATTATTAATCCATTGTTGGCATATTCTGTTATTAATACTTTCAATTTTTAATATTTTTCACCCTCATCGTGAATCTCTACTGATTCTTTCACCTTCCGTTGTTATAAATCCCTTCTTTCCATTTTTCACCCTCGTTATTAAATCATTGCATTTTGTTTCTAAAACTTCTCTTTTATCAGTACCGTCTATTGTTTTATTTTATAATTCCTCCATCGATTATCTTTTCCCTATTCATATATGTTTCCCGTGTTAGCGAGGTAGCGCCAGTGATAGACGGGGAAAGCTCGCATTCGCTAGCATGCATTCTCTAGTCATGCTTAATGCACCGAAAGCACAACCCCATATCCACAACCAGGCCCAACAGACCTTTCCTTGGTGTCCCCCGTCTGCTTCACGAATCTTTATATATATATATATATATATATATATATATATATATATATATATATATATATATATATATATATAATCAACCTGCCTTCTTTGCACAAACTCTAGCCCTCTTCCTGGTCCCTCTGCCCATCCTAATGGTTCCCTCTCCTCCCTTACCCCTAACTCCTCACCCTTCATTAACCATTTATGTTTCACCCCTCACTCTCACTCCTGTCGTGGTCATAGCCCTTCTTTTCGGCCTTTAACCATGGTTAAGGTGGCCCTTGTTAATTCACTTGACTCGTATTCCTTCATTTGGTCTTTTCAACTGTCTGTTGTCTCCCCACATTGTACCATGCAACATATTTCAATATATTTCCTTCCTTTCTTATCGTATTTCGCCTGCATTGGTAATACTGTCTGTTCCTTGATTCTCGTATCTACTCTCTTCCCTCCCTGAATCCATCTTTTTCTCACCTTTCATTTATATATTTCAACATGTGGTTTTGTTAGTCTGATTGATATTTCTTATACCTCATCATGTGTTACCTTTCTCCTATTTCGTTTCCCACTATCTACCCTTTGGTTCTCTTCTTTCCTCCTTATCATCTCTTGAGTTTGCAATATATTGGTTTTGTCTGCTTCTCTCGCCTCCCTTGTCTTCCTTGTGTCATCTTTCTCCTTTACATACTCTCTTTACCTTTTCCTACCCACTATCACTTCACTACCCTTATCTTTCCTGTACCTGTCTCATCCCCTTTCCCCTATGATAGTGGGTTCGGTGGAACGTTCTTGCTTTGCTGTCAGATCTCTATTTATAATGCTGCTTTGTTGATTTATCTTTATACACGAGGAATCTAGATTAGTCTTGCTGTCATCCAGAAGATAACCTCCTCTTGGATTATAGTCTATTGTTCATGATTGATTGATCAGCCTCTTCCACGTAATCCTGATCTCCCTTCTCCCTTTATATCTTCTCTCATCTTCCCTTTCTCACTCCTCGTACGACATTCAATCTCTTCGCTCTACAGCCTCGGTATTGTCTGAGGTGATGGCAGGCAGAAAAGCTGCTGATCCTAGGGCATTTACAGGCTACCACAAATGCTGGTGTGGAAGTGGAAGGAAGGGGATAGTAGGCGAGAGAGGATGGATATAGAGAAAAAAAAATGGGGAGACGGAAAGGAGGAAGTAGTGTGGGATAGACATTAGGGGGAAGGAAGGTGGGAGAAAAGTTGGGGTGAAAGTAGATTACCGAATTTGCATCTCCGAGGGTAAAAGTATTTCCACTTCATTATTTTTCTTCTGTAGAGTCTAGGATTAGAAGATGGATGTTTTGGAAACACTGCAGTGGATCTCCGCTTGTTCCGTGGTTGTTTCCGCAAACGTCCGTCCACTGGCCTTTCCGTAGTTTCTTGTCCAGTTTGTCTATTCGTGGGTTCGAATGTTAGTATCTTTTTCCTTCTGCTTTCATTTTCTTAGAAAAATTGTCTGTTGGGTTAGCCTGAGTTTTGGTGTGGTAATATAATCCTGCTTTCCTTCGTGCCCCGGGAAACCCCTTTATGCCGTTCCCTCAACGCCCTGGAAGTTGGCTGAGTCCGACGGATGGGGTCACGGGTCTAAACTAAGTCTTGCTGTGTCAGCGTAGGAGTGAACTAACAGATCTACGAATCTGAAATTGATAGATTATGGATCAGTTTCTGATAACTTGTCTCGTGGTCAGCGGGTTGAACAAGGCTCTGTCAGGCGTTGCTGGGAGTTTCTTAGCTTTTGCTTTTGTGATTCACGTCAGCCTCATCTCCAGCAGGTTCAGTAGTTCGAATGACTCTACTTCAGAAGATCATCTCCTGCCGCTGGAGTTAGACTAATAATGAGTGGAAGTTAGTGTGACTAGCGCCTTTCACTGAAGCACGACGTATGGGATACCAAATTGAATTTTTTTGTTTACAGTGATAGCAGTTAAAAGAAAAGGTAATTTTAGGCTCGACTTAACAGGAAGTGATTAGTTAATGTGAACTAAAAATTCCCACTTGTTTGGACCCAGGTGTCTTGTTTTGATGTCCTTTTATGGTTTCTTTCTCCTCACTGACGGTTGTTTCGTTTTGTTCATTTATCGGCGTTACCTCACAGCCTCGCTCTTTATTAACTAACAATCCATCACAACTTCCCTATACCTCATCGTCATATCCTCCCTCATGACTCCTTCCTCGTGCTCCTCACATTCTTTACATCTTTCCTGATGACTCCTCATTCTTTCCACCATAACATCATTATGTCCTTGACTACTCCCTTCTCATACCCTTCCATATACACTCGCCTTTCTCTCCGTTCCTAACTCTCCACCTCACTATTTCCTTGCATCTTTTTTCACCATTCTTTCCTCACACCTTCCCTCAGTAGTCTCCGTCACACCCTTTACCATTCATCCTTCCCTCATGAATTCTCTCAGCTTCCCTTACTCACCACTCCTTGACATTTCAATTCAGTTCACCGCATTCACAACCTTTCTCGCTGTAATCTTTGACTACTATTCCATCACAACCTTCCTCACGTATCTCCCTCTCACTAGCAATAATCTTTGAGAACTCCTTCCACACAACCAACCTCCCACAGCTCCCTCTCACTCGTCTTCATCGTTCCTCCTCCATACCAAACCTCACAGAAGCTATGGTTCGCTCTCCCTCACTTCCCCTCACACTTTACCTCATTTCTCCCTCACACCACTCATGGATCCCACAAAGGACTCTCCTCATGGTTGGAATGCATCACTGGACCCCAAGTTCACTTAAGCCTGAGGGGAGCAGGGACTTACGTCATTAGCACCGGTTAGTCTGACTTGCACATTCGAATCCTTATCAAAGTATGCTGTAAGGAGACCCCAAAAGTAGATACTTATGTTCCTAAATTGATGGATGTTAGAGGTCGGAAGTGAATTAGAAGGATTATGATCGCAATGTTTTCATGTGCAGGAGTGCGGTCGATAGCTCGCAAAAGATCTTGTCCACTCTCATATATTTTCAAAGGCGTTACACGGCTAAGGTATATTGCGGGTGCAAGCATTTGACGCTCTAAGGGTGAAGTAATGGTACATCTGGTCAATGAGAATAGTGTTTTTAACAGTGTGAGCACCAGCAACCCGCCTCGGTGTGCCTCAGGCTGTCTTTAAGGAGTTTTTTTTTTTTTTTTCCGATGGCTGCCACTTCATTTTGGGAATTTCGCTGTAGGTGTGCTGTATTTCTTTCATCTGTGCTTTAATATGGCTGATTTACCTTTCTAAAGAGGATAAAGCCCGAATTCTTGCCTGAATGTAAGAAATTGGGTACACGTGAGATTTCAAGGTGCACTTGGTGCTGAGGCGATCAGGCAGCTGCTTACCAGCGCATTGTAGCTTCCCAGAAAACGGCTTCCCACCACCAACCGTATCCCTGGTTACCCAAGGAAGACTTCTAGGTTTGGAGATAACTTCCTAAGACGAAAAGCCATCCAAAACTTCATTGAAACTCTCAAAGAATCATTCAGCATTGCCTGCCAATGGACCTTAACATACCTTCCCGCAAGCCAGCTCCCCAACCGCTGCTTACGCTGAAAATAGAACGTAGACGACTCGCATTTACAAAGGATTGGAGTGAACAATAGTAGAGTGAGTTGATGTTTTCTGATGAAATTTACTTCATGTTAGCAGTCGAGGCAGGAAAGGGTGAGGAGGCCGGAGGATGCCAGCCTGTTTGACTCTCGTTTCACGCTGGAAACTTAAACACCCAGATTGTGTGATGATCTAGGGTTGCTTTAGTGGTGCAGTGGGTAGGGGAGGGTTGTGCGTCTTACCTAAAAGTACTGCAATTATTGGAGAGCAACCTTAAGGTGCTAGAGGACCAACTGCTTCCTCTGTATGAGGTTTACAGGATGCCATCACTTTATGCAGGATAATGCCCTCTGCCATAAGGCTAGGTAGGGGATGAATTGGTTGTTGGAGAAAAATATTCAACTGCTGGGGTAGGCCTGGAAATCCCTGTCCTCAACCCGATCGAGAACTGGTGGAACCGGATGAAAGTCAAACTCACTTCCCGCAACACCTCAACAGTGATTCGCTTGTCTTAAGATCAAAACCTAATGGACCTAGAACATGGACTAAGAATACTTCATGAACAATACTAATGCCCAGACATCTGTAGATGGTAATCAAGGCCTAAGGAGAGATGGCATAGTACTAAGATGTGAGTGTGGCATTTTATTTAGGTTTATTTTTATGGCAGTATGATGGGTGGGGGCAAGTTTTTGTGGCAAACCGGTTTTTTTCCGGACACTGTATGATTTGTTAGTGAATCGTTATTTTAACGAGGTTTTGAATCTCACTGTATAAGAAATACGGCAAATGGACCTCCTCATACTTGGCGTCCCTTAGTGTTCTCGACACACTTTATATGATATCTTTCTAGTTAAAGTAGGTTTAGAGTAGGATAGATTCTGTTATTTTAGATGAGCGTTGATTAAGTGACTACTCAAAGGTTAGTGTAATGAAAGTCTTCATAATTTATAGTGAATAGCAGTGATTAGTTCTTTTTGTTATGCTTATATCTTCATTATGTAACATCGTTGGGGGAAGATGCAAGATTGCCTGTCGGTGTTATGGTACCCAGTATGTGTTCAGGTGAGCGGAGCAGTATTGCTTCGCTCCCGACCTGTGTTGCTGGGACGAACCGAGTCGAGCGTACATGCCAGACGACCCTGAGGGAAGCCTCTCTTTGTCTCCACCCAGTTTTAGAAGGTGAAGCCTCCGACAGACTGAACATGGCAAGTGGGATGCTACAGGGGCTGGTTCTCTTTGTCTTCTTTATATATAATGCCTGCAACCTGTTGATAGCCTCAGATCTTGGATGTCAGAATTTGCTGGTACAAAACTAGCGAAACGATTGGATAAATGGGGATTGAAATTTAACGAAGACGCTTTGGAGATAAAAATGTGAAGCATGACTGTATAACATTAGGGAAATGTTATCCAAATTAAATGGAAAAATCGAACTAATCTAGGTTCTAGAGTTATGAAAATCGACCACAATCCTGGCTCTTTTCAGTTAGTTTGTAAGATCACGTCTTGTATATTCACCCTTGCTCCAAAAAACAAGGACGAAAAAGTTAAACAAATACAAAGAAAGGCTGCTAAACTAATTCCAGCCCTAAAAGCCTATCATGCGAAGAAAGGCCAAGAAGATTAAATCTCTCTTTTAAGAAGCAACGACTTCGTGTTGACTTAACAGAAGTCTTCAAAATTTAGAATTAATGTGATCATGAACTGCTTTTTTATCTACAAGACAAAGCAGCTTCTAGAACAAAGGGAATGCTATAACTTGAAATACTAACTTAAGAAAAAGTTTCTTTGCATGTAGACCTGTTGAACATGGGAACAAGTTAACGTGAAATGCTGTTGAATATCAATAAAAATTGGATAGACTTATTTAATCGGGTCGGGTATTTAATAGAAAAAGGAAAAAAATATATTCATATATAGGACTATATTTTCTTCCATATTCGCTTCAAAGAACGAATCCCCCAACTGAAATCATTGCCACAGTGTAGTGTTGTACGACAGAAGGTCTGTCATCTTTACTTTTTAGGCTCTCTCTCTCTCTCTCTCTCTCTCTCTCTCTCTCTCTCTCTCTCTCTCTCTCTCTCTCTCTCTCTCTCTCTCTCTCTCCAGGACCGGATGAAACCTTAACCAACAGTAACGAGACCAAAAATGTTACTGATGAGGCAACGCCTGATGAAAGCGAAATGGTGAACCATCGCAAGGTAGCAGATGTAACCACCAACACGCGAGGGAGGATGACAGTGTAGGCCAGTTAGCTTGACCTTACACGTGATGAGAGAGCCTTTGACCAGAGTGGTGAAATGCCTTCAACGAGAACATTTGATCAAGAATGAATATATGAATGGAGCTCCACATCGAGTTGTACAAAGAAAAAGTACTTACAAGCAATTGATTGCTCATTAAATTAACATACAAGAAACTTTAATGCAAAGGAAGAGAATGAACATGGTTCTCCTTAATTTTGCCAAGCGTATTTGACAAAGGAAACGAGAAATTTGCTGAACGAAGTAGGGAAGCCATACATAAAGTGTTAGGTAGGAAAACTGACTGAGTGTTTGAATCAGGATAATAGCAAACAAAACATGTGTTGAGAAAGGTTAAGGAGGAGTGGCACAGGGAACTGCATTAAGCTTAGTTTCCTGGTTTTCTTTAGAGAGACTAGAGGGAGTGTAGCCAGATACTTTGCTGATAACACCTAAAGTTTGCAGGAGGATGATCAAAATAAGATTTGAAAAGACTTGGATACGATCTAAAAATGGGCAGAAGCGAACCTGATCAAGTTCATCGAAGGATTAACAATATGTTCATGATACCGTATAATGGCTCAGTAGGAACATTGATTGAGTGGAAACAGTTGTTCAAGATCCAGAAGTCGTCATGAATGAGAATCTAGAATTGAAAGATGATATTGAGAAGATAACACCAGTGTCAAACCAAGTAATGAGTGGTATGAGAACGAGATGTTTCACTGCAAGATATGGAAGACTGTTGATGAATACTAGTGTGTCATGAGTCCAGAAACCAAAACATACGGAGATAAACAATTCAGGAAGAACATAACCACTTCCTCTGCAGAGTTAAGGGGCATGGAACATTTGAACTCAATGACAAGCAGAGAGAACTCTGCCTTTACACTCTAGAGTAAAAGTGAAAGGAAAGATACAGATCATCTACGCGTGGTAACGAAGAAATAGAAGACTGGTGTGAGCAAAAATCCTCTCGGCTAAGAAAAAACAAGTTATTAATTCTACAAGAATACCGAGGTATGAACGAAAAATATATCAACAAAACTATACAAGAATCCCGCAAAAAAAAAAGTGAAAAGATTCTTCAAAATACTACTGCACGACAGATGAGAAACATGGATGGAACATCTGCAGAAAAGTTTCAAACCTGCTGTATGGTTGAACTGAGTCCCAGATGAACGCAGGAATGATGATAATCGTTCAGTGAGCCTTGTGAGTGAACGGAGAGAAAGACGCGCGATGAACGAGAAGCCTTATCCCTGACTGTTGGTGAGATCAGGTCGTATGTATTCGTAGGTACCTACTCTCCCCCTTCTTCAGGTAATAGGTGTTACCCAGCCAGCAACCAGAGATGTGCTAACCACCCCCTGGGGATCTGGAGGGTCCTTGACGCCAGTCCATTGAGCCATCATTGCGGTGGTTTTCAATTTTCCCTCCGTAGCTCAGGTTGCTGTTGTCTTTTTTTCTGCCTCACATACCCATGTGTTGCTAGCATTCAGTCCACAAACATGCACGCTCTGCATCTCACACATATAACGCTTGGTAATGGTAACTCTCACGACACGTTATTTGTAACAGTGTATTTTCCTGCGGTGAACCTTACGCGCTAACCCTTCGGAAAAGAAAAATCTCGTCTTGGGTACTCGTAGGTAGGAAGTCTCTCTCTCTCTCTCTCTCTCTCTCTCTCTCTCTCTCTCTCTCTCTCTCTCTCTCTCTCTCTCTCTCTCTCTCTCGGATTAGGTGATAACTCTTCAGTATAACAGGCTTTGCTGTAACTCGGATATATATATCACACACTTATGTTTGATAGCTTCTGTCACTGCTCATGCGTACACTGCATACAAGGCTACACACAATGAAATTTTACAGCAAATGTGTTGACGATTAAGCAGATGTAATCTAACCTGAAATGCAATATAAAAATTTTATATCGGTCTGTTAACAGACATACGTCGTCACCACGTACCTATCATTTGCATCATGCAACGTGCCTTTTGCTTAATGTGTTTGTAATTACTATCTTTGAGTACTGTTTTGTGTATTGCGGGCAGAGAGTTTTACGCTCATGTTGCCCCGTCTCTTAACCTTGCACGTATCGACCATGTCTTTCACTCTTGTGTATATATGCATATATACACAACCCAAATAGCCATTTCGCCCACATTCGCCGTCTTTCTACTAACCGCACCAATTGGCTAACACCTCTTCCAGCAGCATCTCTCTCTCGGAAAAAAAAACGATTTTTTACATACCAGTTTACGATTCATCACGGAGTCTGCACTGGTTCCAACACTAAACAAGCCTGTCGCCTTGATCACTTCATGGAATCTCCGAACTCTGACATCATCTGGACTAAGATTCGTCGTCTCCCAACTACCACTGTTTATCTTTGTTTCACCTATTGCTCTCCTAACTTTGCATACTTTCATAACTTTGTCATGCCACAAGGTCGTCACATTATCTCTCCAATAGGCTAAGGTCCTCTTCTTAGATTTTAACGTTTACAGTAGGGGAACTGATGGAATCCTTCCACGTATGATGATTGTGTGTTGAAGTCCTCATGTTTATTCTTAAGTCCACCAATCATCATAATGAACATAAATGGCATCATCGTAGTATCTAATCTAACTTGAAAATCCCGCATTACACAAGTAGCCAAGTCTGCCCTAGAGAGCCTATGAGTTTTGTTCAGATGCCATAAGCTTTCATTAGCTTAGTGGTTCTAGTGATACAAGTAATTGCTTCGTCCTTGTGTGGAGTACTGCTCTCATATCTGGGGAGGTACTGGCTCAACAGGGCTAACAGAGTCTAGTCCAAGGAAGTCCGACTTATCATATCTCACTGTCTCGCCTCGATAGTTCACCTTGATTGCCCTTCGCCTCTCTCTCTCTCTCTCTCTCTCTCTCTCTCTCTCTCTCTCTCTCTCTCTCTCTCTCTCTCTCTCTCTCTCTCCCCGGTAGCTATTACGTCGGTTTCTGCTCTGGAGAGGTGGCTCTTTGTGTTTCCCTGCCATTAGTTAGACCGGCGAATACTTGTCATGCCACTGTGTCACATGATAAACGTAACCGTTGGCAACTCGAGAGTGCGGGACGTTGTGATGTCCGTTTTTTTAATCTCACCGCTGAACTAGGGAGATCTTTTCTTTTCTTTCCCATGAATGACTGGTAGGACCGATCCCTTTCCAAAAGGCCGGTTTTACAATTCTTTTATAATTTTTGTGTTTTCTCGTTTCACTTGAATCTTTACAGCCCTTCATTGTGTCATTTAAAGATGTGGAGTTTCGTCTATGGCTGAAGCCCTCGACACAGGCGAAAATGATATAAGAAATATAAGATCCACAGTCCGTGTAGTCGTATCATAATATATTCTTACAGCTGCCCTGAGCAGGGACCCGCCTTTATAGCATATAATTATTTCTCGAAATCCGCTGAGACCAGGCGATGTAATATCCAGAACAGAATTGAATAAAAGAATGAGGACTGTGGCTTGGGGAGTAACGACTCCACGGGGTATAGCTTTAGAGTCTTCTGCTGTACCGGAAACGCAGGCGAGCGTCTGGGTTAATGCAGGACGACTTAAAGCATGAAAGGGCATTACAAAAGCACCCCAGGTATTCCTGAACCTTGGAATGCGCCCAAATGATTCCATTCCAAGAAGCTATCAATATCACTAACGAGGAGCGTGTGTGGAGAACAGACTTTACTTTTCGTCTTCTCCCGCTGGAACTATGACCTCTGCTCTCTGTTGTGTGGAACTGCAGGTCGTCGCAGTCTGTTTGTTTAGTGAATCATAATTCCAGTTGTCCAATTAAAGGTTTCAGAGTAATTAAGGTAGCTTTAGGCAGAACCCACTGGCTTGTGACACAGATAATTCGATATATGTGCCAGAATAGTACACGGCGGGAGATACGTAGGTACAGGATGTGTTGTTGGATATGGGAATGTGAATTATGAATTTGTGAACGTTTTCTTTTGAAACGAATGAAAATTGAGATCTTGTGGTGAAACCTGTCCTCTTGAACCACAGAAAACGTAGCATAACGTTTGCCTGTATTCTGTGCTTTTTTACACAGATCAGAGATTGTTAGTTAATAGTGGTGTATATGCAAAGCATTTCTTAGCTAAGTATACATATGTGGAGGTAAGACAATATGGAAAAGAGACTGGTAGTTACTTGATAGTTGATGATTAGTTAAAAGTGCCATAGGGACCCATAAGCCATGGTTTACGTAAAACCAGTTAATTTGAACAGTAATAACCCAACTAGGCAGGTGGACTGCCAAGCATGCTGTGACCACTCACTTTCTGTTGGCTAAGGAAAGGACGCAAATATTCTTACATTTAATATCTAACTTTGATAACAGCTGTACGAGTAATGTGGCATCATGTATCCTAGCACACATGCTAATGATAACTAAAAGTCTGTAGTTCACAGATGGAAAGGAAAATTTAGGAAAAAAAAATCCTATGATTAATCACAAGTGAGCTAGCTCTCAATATAGAACTGATGTGCTACTGAATATTTATCGGAAATGCACTTAAAATGACGTTCATTTCAAGATGAGCAATACACTATAATTCCTGCCACACATAATACAGAGTAGCGGCTCTGCTCAGTCTCCAGTGTTAAAAGTTTACTTAACCTTCGCCTTGAAATATAATCTTATCTATAGACGACGACCTGCACGGGAATCTGGGTGTGAGGCAGTCCTTGCTCTGCGACTAGGCATGTCCTTCTTGTCAATTCGGTCTGTATGTATACGGGAGTCTGATAGTGCGGCAGTCCATGCACAGTGACGGCCCACGTTCCCCAGGTCGAGTCGGCCTGTACGTGCACTAAGCACATGCATCGCGGCGCGCCCAGCGTACATCCCTGGTACATCTCATCCCTTGGGTCCACACTGCGAAGATGCTCTGTATGCCCATGCTGGCTCTCGGTCCCTACTGTTGCCACGTTTGAATTGTGTTGCCTCGTTGGAATTGAAGTTATCAGTGTCTCCTGTAGACATATTGCTAGCTCGTTAATCTTACTGGAGGACGAGCCTTGCACACTTTGTAAAGACATCCTGTGTAACAGAGCGAGGTATGGGTTACCGGGATTGTGGTAGATGTTATCGTTATCCCCCACGGGCTGGGCAAATTGTCTCCATGGTGGGAGAATAATTACTGATTCTCATCTCTGTTCAGCGTGTTACCACGGCAAGTGATTGTTTCCTTTTGTAATTAATCCATTAATTCACTTTTTCTTCCTCACATTGTCATTTTCATTATTCTTACAATCAGAGTTTTTGTTCTCTACTATTTAAGAATTTTTACAAGAGTATACTTAATCGGTAACATCTCGTTGCGTGAGACGTGGGATGACCAGGAACTGTAAAGATTCACGGCCGTGGTGACAAAGGCCGCGCTATGGTTAGCCGTATGTTTAAACACACACGTTTTTCACTCATCTGTATGTTCAGGCCCCGATCACTCAGAATCTTTTTCACGCCATCCTTCCTTCCTTCCTTCTTTCCTTGTCCTCTCCATTTATGACACATATATCCTCTTTGTGAACCTTTCCGCATTTATTTTCTTCTCGCACAACCACTTTTTTTTTTTATTACCACACATCTCTCATACCCTTTCATTACTCACTCGATCAAACCATCTCACACCACATATTGTCCTCAGACATTTCACCTCCAACACATTCAGGAATGAACAGACCACCTCCGATTGGTTACGTCGAAAGCTACATTATCGTCATTAGATAGGAAAGTGTACAGCGTCTTGGAAGACCTGCTAGCCTCAGAGAAGCCAGCTTTACCCCGGTCTTGCGTAGAGCGTAGCTGTAGAAATTGCAAGAACCCCATGAATGAGGCCTTGGAGGTGTATGATTGAGCTTGTATGACTTAAAGATTATCCCTGGGGATATGGGAGAAAGAATACTTCCTACGCCTTCCTCACGTGTCGTAGAAGGCGACTAAAGGGGACGGGAGCGGGGGCTGGAAACCCTCCCCTCTTTGTATTTTAACTTCTAAAAGGGGAAACAGGAGGAGTTGTCACGCGGGGAGTGCTCATCCTCCTCGAAGGCTCAGATTGGGGTTGTCTAAATGTGTGTGGATGTAACCAAGATGAGAAAAAAAAAGGAGAGATAGGTAGTATGTTTGAGGAAAGGAACCTGGATATTTTGGCTCTGAGTGAAACGAAGCTCAAGGGTAAAGGGGAGAGTGGTTTGGGAATGTCTTGGGAGTAAAGTCAGGGGTTAGTGAGAGGACAAGAGCAAGGGAAGGAGTAACACAATGCACCGTAAGAGTGTAACAGTGATTGTTAGCTGCTGTAATAGACCAACTCGGAATATATGAATGAATAAGTCATGAAAATTCCGAAACATATGTTCTACATCTGTCAATACTATGTCAGTATTTTCTCGCTTGCTGATAAAAATCAACCACAGTAATTCGTGAGCCTTGTGGACGGTTCTCTCAACTCGGCCTGGAAATTACATCCCAATTTAAACGAATAAACCTAATCAAAAGAGCTGTTTGCTATCAGCCAAGGATGCCCCTATTGCCAGTGACAAGTTGACGATTAACTAAAATGATTTTCTATCGAAACTGTGGGAGGAAGGTGGGGGGGGGGGAGGCTGCTCTCTGGCTTGACACTCACATGTTCCCCAACTGGCCCAACTGTTTACATTTGGACTCCAGGTGTATGATAATTCTGAGTATATAAATTTTTATGATTTTTTCATTTGAAATGTGATTGCTGGATGGTTCATTTACACGGACCTTTATTTTTGTCATTAACTCTTCATGTTTTTATTTATGTACATCTGTTATACGATATTATATTTGGCTATCATGGGAAGTCTTACTTATCCCGTTGCAGGGCGCGATGACCTTCTGACCCTATATGTTGATGTTATCTGGCTCAAAGTTTGTGTCCCAGCTACCAGGATTTACCTTTGTTTCGCCTACTGCTCTCATAATTCTACGAATTTAATACCTCTCCTCGACTGTCTGTATTCCTGCCGTGAGGCCGTGGCATCCTCTCACCTGCAAGAGGAGATCCTACACCAAGGAGATTCTGGATCTGTTTTATTTTTTTTTTTACCTGGAATCCTTCACCCTGTACGTACACAATCTCGCCCCCAGTCGGTTCATCTGACACCTTTCCCTCCAGCAGCCCCTTGTACACGTAGATATTGGCATCATAACAAAGCTGACTGAAATAACTTACGAGAATTCTTTTCTGACTTTCCTTGGGTAAGTTACTGCCTCTGATGTGGTGATGCTCTCTGTCTCCGCCAACTGCATAGCCAGAGGTTATTGTTGCGAAAATGGAAGCATTTCCTCCAGGACGACCTCTTCTTGCAATCCATGGTTCAACCTCTCCTGTTCTGAAGCTATTCAGGCAAAGGATCAGGCATATTGGAAAAAACACTCATTCGTCCGACTCCCATTCAGCATTTATCACTGCCCGTAATTTCAATCTAGCGGAGAAAGTAGTAAAGATGTAATGAGGAAGATTGGATGGTATCGCTGACGTGAATCTAACGGTTTAAGCCGTATTCTTTCGTGACATCAAGATGTCTGAGATCTCTGAGTATTCGGAGGACGTCGGGTCCTAGTGTGATGTCAGGGGGCAGGATGTTGTCTGAGGCCAGGCTGATGTGCATCATCACAGTCTTGGTGTGGTTGATGGTGACGTCACTGGCCGTAGTCCACTCCTGTTGATGATGCGTTGGAGGGCGCTGAAGTCGGAAGAGTTGTTGATGGTGGTGCCGAACATGGACCCGTGTGTGTGTGTGTGTGTGTGTAGTTACCCATATCTCATGTACGGGGAGGAAGTTTTACGCTCGTGGGTCCCTATATCTCGCGTCTTTTTGCCTATCTGTCAGTCTGTTTGTGTGCATTACGTAATTCCGATTTTTTTTGCTTCCCAGTACTAATATATCTATCTATCTATCTATCTATCTATCTATATATATATATATATATATATATATATATATATATATATATATATATATATATATTTTTTTTTTTTTTTTTTTTTTATACTTTGTCGCTGTCTCCCGCGTTTGCGAGGTAGCGCAAGGAAACAGACGAAAGAAATGGCCCAACCACCCCCCCATACACATGTACATACACACGTCCACACACGCAAATATACATACCTACACAGCTTTCCATGGTTTACCCCAGACGCTTCACATGCCCCGACTCAATCCACTGACAGCACGTCAACCCCTGTATACCACATCGCTCCAATTCACTCTATTCCTTGCCCTCCTTTCACCCTCTGCATGTTCAGGCCCCGATCACACAAAATCTTTTTCACTCCATCTTTCCACCTCCAATTTGGTCTCCCTCTTCTCCTCGTTCCCTCCACCTCCGACACATATATCCTCTTGGTCAATCTTTCCTCACTCATTCTCTCCATGTGCTCAAACCATTTCAAAACACCCTCTTCTGCTCTCTCAACCACGCTCTTTTTATTTCCACACATCTCTCTTACCCTTACGTTACTTACTCGATCAAACCACCTCACACCACACATTTTCCTCAAACATCTCATTTCCAGCACGTCCATCCTCCTGCGCACAACTCTATCCATAGCCCACGCCTCGCAACCATACAACATTGTTGGAACCACTATTCCTTCAAACATACCCATTTTTGCTTTCCGAGATAATGTTCTCGACTTCCACACATTTTTCAAGGCTCCCAAAATTTTCGCCCCCTCCCCCACCCTATGATCCACTTCCGCTTCCATGGTTCCATCCGCTGACAGATCCACTCCCAGATATCTAAAACACTTCACTTCCTCCAGTTTTTCTCCATTCAAACTCACCTCCCAATTGACTTGACCCTCAACCCTACTGTACCTAATAACCTTGCTCTTATTCACATTTACTCTTAACTTTCTTCTTCCACACACTTTACCAAACTCAGTCACCAGCTTCTGCAGTTTCTCACATGAATCAGCCACCAGCGCTGTATCATCAGCGAACAACAACTGACTCACTTCCCAAGCTCTCTCATCCCCAACAGACTTCATACTTGCCCCTCTTTCCAGGACTCTTGCATTTACCTCCCTAACAACCCCATCCATAAACAAATTAAACAACCATGGAGACATCACACACCCCTGCCGCAAACCTACATTCACTGAGAACCAATCACTTTCCTCTCTTCCTACACGTACACATGCCTTACATCCTCGATAAAAACTTTTCACTGCTTCTAACAACTTGCCTCCCACACCATATATTCTTAATACCTTCCACAGAGCATCTCTATCAACTCTATCATATGCCTTCTCCAGATCCATAAATGCTACATACAAATCCATTTGCTTTTCTAAGTATTTCTCACATACATTCTTCAAAGCAAACACCTGATCCACACATCCTCTACCACTTCTGAAACCGCACTGCTCTTCCCCAATCTGATGCTCTGTACATGCCTTCACCCTCTCAATCAATACCCTCCCATATAATTTACCAGGAATACTCAACAAACTTATACCTCTGTAATTTGAGCACTCACTCTTATCCCCTTTGCCTTTGTACAATGGCACTATGCACGCATTCCGCCAATCCTCAGGCACCTCACCATGAGTCATATATATATATATATATATATATATATATATATATATATATATATATATATATATATATATATATGATTACTCGAACCTCCTTTCTAAAGGGGTTCTGATGCTATCTTAGGACCAAAGACTCCTGCAACTCCACCGCTGCTCCACACAGGATGAACTCTCTTGAAACAGTGACACTTTGACGAAGAGTGCACACTGTTTCGCCAAGGAATGATAGGCCGTCATGGGCATTACCAGACCACGCCTGCGAGTGATAAGTCATCATCAGCGAGGTTATATTATCGTCAGTGGAGAAAATAGGAATTCAGTCTCATCGAGGAACTTCACTGGAGGCATTACATTCTTGTAGTTGGATGTGACGCGGCCTCGAAGCTGCGGGAGCCCATTAAGATGAGATCCTCGTTGAAAAATGACATGCATGAACCATCGTGACAAATGTAGATGCCAACGGTGGTCATGGAAGCCATAAGTCTGAGCGGAAGCAATTGCGAATAAAGATGGTGATCTTGAGTAGTACAGAGATGAATTTTTAGTGGTCCCGAGTTCGAAACGGCTCCCAGCATCGATTGATATCAGCAAGGAACGGGTATGAGTGTCGCCACATCACTGGGTAAAAGGGTTAGCGAAGCGTAAACAGAGAGATGAGGTGAAATTGCAGCAAGCATTGTCTACAAAATTTCATTGTACGGTCCATTGCGCATATTACGGTACGATAGGACGTGGACATGTTTCATAAGGATCACAGAATACAGGGTTGAATTAAAACATCATAGGACGTCGAATGGTTTAGTATTGCAACGAGGACAAGTTTGGATATCTGCTAAAATGGGACAAATTTGAAGGGATTAACGGACGAGTGAATAAGAGAATAAGAAAGTTTAAGAAACAGCTGTTATGGAAAGCATGGAAGGTTCCACATACAGAAGGAGTGGATCCGGTATTTGTGCTAGGATAGCTGCACGTGAG